>NC_041224.1:36595515-36596646 GCF_002837175.3 Physeter macrocephalus | reverse complement strand
ATTGAAATCGTATCAAGCATCTTTTCTGACCACAACACTATGAGATTAGAAATGAATTACAGGGAAAAAAACGTAAAAAACACGAACACATGGAGGCTAAATAATACGTTATTAAATAACCAAGAGATCACTGAAGAAATCAAAGAGAAAATCAAAAAATACCTAGAGACAAATGACAATGAAAACACGACAATCCACAACCTATGGGATGCAGCAAAAGCAGCTCTAAGAGGGAACTTTATAGCTATACACGCCTACCTCAAGAAACAAGAAAAATCTCAAATAAACAACCTAACCTTACACTTAAAGGAACTAGAAAAAGAACAAACAAAACCAAAAGTTAGCAGAAGGAAAGAAATCATAAATATCAGAGCAGAAATAAATGAAATAGAAACAAAGAAAACAATAGCAAAGATCAATAAAACTAAAGCTGCTTCTTTGAGAAGATAAACAAAATTGTTAAACCTTTAGCCAGACTCATCAAGAAAAAGAAGGAGAGGACTCAAATCAATAAAATTAGAAATGAAAAAGAAGTTACAACGATTAAAAATCTTCCAACAAACAAAAGTCCAGGACCAGATGGCTTCACATGTGAATTCTATCAAACTTTTAGAGAAGCACTAACACCCATCCTTCTCAAACTCTCCAAAAAAATTGCAGAGGAAGGAACACTCCCAAACTCATTCTATGAGGCCACCATCACCCTGATACCAAAACCAGACAAAGATACCACAAAAAAAGAAAATTATAGACGAATATCACTGATAAATATAGATACAAAAATCCTCAACAAAATACTAGCAAACAGGATCATACATCAGGATCAAGGTGGATTTATCCCAGGGATGCAAGGATTCTTCAATATATGCAAATCAATCAATGTGATACACCATATTAACAAATTGAAGAATAAAGACCATCTGATCATCTCAATAGATGCAGAGAAAGCTTTTGACAAAATTCAACACCCATTTATGATAAAAACTCTCCAGAAAGTGGGTATAGAGGGAACCTACCCCAACATAATAAAGGCCATATACGACAAACTCACAGCAAACATCATTCTCAATGGTGAAAAACTGAAATCATTTCCTCTAAGATCAGGAACAAGACAAGGATGTCCACTCTCGC
>NC_041224.1:36589614-36595033 GCF_002837175.3 Physeter macrocephalus | reverse complement strand
GTACGGAGACACAAAAGACCCCAAATAGCCAAAGCAGTCTTGAGGGAAAAAAATCGAGCAGGAGGAATCAGACTCCCTGACTTCAGACTATACTACAAAGCTACAGTAATCAAGACAATATGGTACTAGCAAAAAAACAGACATATATATCAGTGGAACAGAATAGAAAGCCCAGAGATAAACCCATGCACCTATGGTCAACTAATCTATGACAAAGGAGGCAAGGATATACAATGGAGAAAAGACAGTCTCTTCAATACGTGGTGCTAGGAAAACTGGACAGCTGCATGTAAAAGAATGAAATTAGAACACTCCCTAACACCATATACAAAAATAAACTAAAAATGGATTAGAGACCTACATGTAAGACTGGACACTCTAAAACTCTTAGAGGAAAACATAGGAAGAACTCTCTTTGACATAAATCACAGCAAGATCTTTTTTGAACCACCTCCTAGAGTAACAGATATAAAAACAAAAATAAACAGGACATAATGAAACTTCAAAGCTTTTGCAAAGCAAAGGAAACTACAAATAAGATGAAAAGACAACCCTCAGAATGGGAGAAAATATTTGCAAACGAATCAACAGACAAAGGATTAATCTGAAAAATATATAAACAGCTCATGCAGCTCAATATTAAAAAAACAAACAACCCAATCAAGAAATGGGGAGAAGACCTAAATAGACATTTCTCCAAAGAAGACATACAGATGGGCAAGAAGCACATGAAAAGCTGCTCAACATCACTAATTATTAAGAAATGCAAATCCAAAGTACAATGAGGTATCACCTCACACCGGTTAGAATGGGCATCATAAGAAAATCTACAAACAACAAATGCTGGAGAGGGTGTGGAGAAAAGGGAACCCTCCTGCACTGTTGGTGGGAATGTAAATTGGTATAGCCACTATGGAGAACAGTATGGACATTCCTTAAAAAACTAAAATAGAATTACCGCATGACCCAGCCACCCCACTCCTGGGCATATACCCAGAGAAAACCATAATTCAAAAAGACACATGCACCCCAATGTTCACTGCAGCACTATTTACAATAGCCAGGTCATGGAAACAACCTAAATGCCCACTAACAGACGAATGGATAAAGATGTGGTACATATATATACAATGGAATATTACTCAGCCATAAAAAGGAATGAAAGTGGGTCATTTGTAGAGACGTGGATGGATCTAGAGACTGTCATACAAAGTAAGTCCAAAAGAGAAAAACAAATATCGTATATTAACGCATATATGTGGAACCTAATAAAATGGTACAGATAAACTGGTTTGCAGGGCAGAAACAGAGACACAGATGTAGAGAACAAACATATGGACAGCAAGGGGGGAAAGTGGTGGGGGGGTAGTTGTGGTGGAATGAATTGGGAGATTGTGATTGACATATATACACTAATATGTATAAAATAGATAACTAATAAGAACCTGCTGTATAAAAAATAAAATAAAATTCAAAAACTCAAAAAATAAAAAAAAGAATTTTAAGAATTCAGAAATGAGGCTGAAAGAATTCAAGAGTTAATTAGAAATTTTAAAAAGCCATTTTAGATAGGAACACAAATAAACATAATACCATGAAAGAAACAGAAAGTAAAAAGGAGAAATCTTTTATAAAACAAAAAAGAAATGATTCAGGAGATTTTTTAAAAAGGATTTGAGAGAAAATTACAAATAATGAAGACAAGCAAAAGAGATACAACATACGGATAATAGGAATACCTAAAGACTAAACTGAAATAGGAGAAAAAAAAATAGTAAAACTAAAATTAAATAAAGAACTTTCCTAAACTAAAATTAAATAACTTTCCTGATATATGTATTTTTATATCCTTCCATATATTTATATATATAATTGAAACTGTATACTCAAAGGACACAAATCATTGTAGATACCTGAGAATATCAATTCAGAGGAAATGCCAAAATATACTCAAATAAAATGACTAGATTTTAAGGCAGAAGATTCTTTGGCATCTAGGCAAAAAGAGCTATAATTTAAAAAGAAATATAAATTAGATTATCATCACACTTGGGTAGCAACACATTATGCCAAAAATAACATAGTTAAGATACTCAAGGGCAACAATGAGCCATGGATTTTATATCCAGTAAAGCTAATCTTCAAGTATAAAAAGGCACAGAAAAGCTAATAAACATATAAGAAAAACACAGGGAATATTGTTTTTCATGATCCTTTCCTAATAGAAAATAACTTTCTGACAATCAAAATGACAAGAGGCACATGGAAAGGACTGGTGATAAGCATTAAATATGCACCTACTTACAGGATTAAATGCGGATTAAAGGGAGAAAGGTTAAATTATATAATAGCTATATGGTCTACATAGAGTAAAACCATTTCTTTAAATGGGGAGAGGAACAGGGTGAGCATTTGTAAAAAATTTTTAACACTGTTTCCAGTAATCAAAATTGACAGTAGAAGAATTATTATTGAGGCAATCATATGCTCTGTAGTGGATTTACAAAAGACTAACATGGTGCTTATCAGAGGGATTTTCAAAAGAAATGGAAAATAATCCATTTTTCTCATATATCTTTACCATAAAAAAATTTTAGGTGTGTCAAAATATAGTTGATTTTTATATGTTTACATGAGAAAATGTCCAAGATAATGGTTTTTATTATGGTGATGGGAGAAGTAGTTTAAAGCAGTATAATATGATCTCATTGATCTGTATGTGCACACACACACATGATTATAGCTTTTGGATGAAATTAAATGCATCAAAATTTTATTTTCATCATATTTTGTCCTTTTGACATCACAGGCAGCCATAAGCAACAATAATATGTATTTCTACCTGTGCCTGGTAGTGAAACTGAGTTTATGATAAACAAGAGGCCTGGAATCTGTTCAGTTATTTGCCCAGTTTCACTGGACACTAGCCATGCCCATTCCTATACACTTCATTGTAACTGCTTTTGCACTGAGTACTTGCAACAGGGAACATATGGGCAACAAAGCTGAATCTATTTACTATTTGACCTTTTACAGACAAGGTTTGCCCACTTATCTGTTATAGTATTCTTGATTCCTTATTTATTTATTTTTTTTGTGGTATGCGGGCCTCCCTCTGTTGTGGCCTCTCCCGTTGCGGAGCACAGGCTCCGGACGCGCAGGCTCAGTGGCCATGGCTCACGGGCCCAGCCGCTCCGCGGCATGTGGGATCTTCCCAGACCGGGGCGCGAACCCAGTTCCCCTGCATCGGCAGGCGGACGCGCAACCACTGCGCCACCAGGGAAGCCCCCTTGATTCCTTAAAAGATTTTTTAAAAAAGGAAAAAAATTCCTGAAGGTTGACTGTTGATTCATTTCCAGAAATATTACTGCACAATATGAATAACCTCTCCTCCAAAGATTCTTCTGTTTCCTTCAAATATGCCCAATTCTCTACTTAAAGATTCTCCCCACTGCCTTTTTTTCTCCTGTTTTTCAGGCCTAATTTCTACAACCAACTAACTTAATTCTAACTTTTCTCACCTTATACAGTTTTACTCCTACAGTTTTTGTAGTTTGACTCCTCTCCCCTTCTTCTTCCAATCTACCCTCAACATTCTATGGAAACTGTTCTAGTCATGTGTTTTCACAGTGAACACGGGGATCAAAAATTTTTTAAATGGATGGAACCAATTTTTTCAAATGGTTCCTCGGCAATCATTTGTTCAACTTCCTTTCTACAAATGAATTCAGAAGGCCTGGAATCCTATGTGTCACTCCACTACCTGCCAACTAGACCTTATGTAGGACTTCTCTGTGGACTTGGTCAGAGAGATCAGGATCTTATCAACTCTGATAACACTTTAATTCTATGAGGTCCCACGAGATCTGAAAGGCCTGTTCAAAATCAGTTAGCGGTAAGCCCAAACTAGTTCAGAAGTCACAAGACCCCTACAGTTTTTCCACTGTACCTTGGTAATTCTCAAAAATTTAAATGTCTACGACTGTAGACTGGTTCTTTTTTACCTCTGTGTCCTTCATCAGCCCATTGGTTACTCGCTCTTGTGGCTCTGTTTCCAAAATTATAGCTTTCATTTCTAATTCTTATTCCACTTTCCTATTTCCAGCTTCTTAAAGGACACCTCCAACTGCCCTTCTCCAAACTGTCATTTTCTCCACAAAACTGACCTCACCACCAATGTTCTAAACTTAAAAAAAAAAAAAAAAAAAAAAAACAGAAAAAAAAAAAAAAAAAGCCAAAATTTTGGCTCCTTCCTTACCAAGGTTACTACTTTTTATTAATTTTATTACATATATATGTAGTTTATGTGGTAGAATTATGGGTTCTGAATTTCAGATATTATATTCCATAAGTATTTCTAATATTTAAAATTAAATTTTACATATAAGTGGAAAGAGCATTATATGATGAGTCCAGAGACCTGTGTTCAAGATGTACCTCTTTGGGACATTTCACTAGACCTTTCTGAGACTCAGTTTATTCCATGTGGTTATTACCCCCTATTTCACAGAGAATTAAATAAAATAAAGGATTTGAAACATTCGTAATACACTCTATAAATGTACACAACGGCCTTCAACCAGATAAAACAAGCCTAGCTTAGCTTACATGCTTACCTCACTGTAAATGCTTACCTTCTACCCACCATACACTAGCCTGGAGCTACTCAACAGATATGTAAGATTCCCCCTCCCTGGCCCCTTTTCTTAGAATAGCTTTATTGACATGTAAATCACCTACCGTAAATTCACTCTTCAAAATGTACAATTCTATGTTTTTTGTATGTTCAGAGTTGTGCAATCATCATCACAATCACTTGCATAAAATTTTCATCACCCTAAAATGAAATTCCCTACCCTTTAGCCATCATCCCTGAATTCCTCCATCCTAAAAACCACTCATCTTTCTGTCTATTCACCTGTTCTGACCATTTCATATAAACGGAATTATACAATAATGGTCCTTTGTAACTGGCTTCTTCGAGTTAGGGTAACGTTTTCAAGGTTCATCCCTGTCACGGCATGTATCAGTACTTCATTTCTTTTCGCTGTTGAACAATATTCCATTATATGGATATACCACATTTTGCTTATTCATCATTCATCAGTTAATGGGCATGTGGGTTCTTTACACTTTCAGGCTATCATGAGTCATGCTGCTATGAACAACCACGTTTAATAAGTTATTATGTCGGTATTTGTCTCCACTTCTCTTGGGTATATGCCTAGGAGTGGAATTGCTGGGCCATGTGGTAATTCTACATATGTTTACCTTTTGAGAAATACCTTACTTAGTTTACCACAGTTGGCTCCACCAGCCAACATCCACATCCTCATCAACACTTATTATTGCCTGCTTTTGTGATTACAGCCATTCTAGAGGGTGTGACAGGGTATCTCACTGTCATTTTTTTTTTTTT
>NC_041224.1:36570402-36589258 GCF_002837175.3 Physeter macrocephalus | reverse complement strand
CCGTGTCCCCTACATCAGCAGGCGGACTCTCAACCACTGCGCCACCAGGGAAGCCCTCACTGTCATTTTTGACATATATTTCCCTGATGGTCAGTACTGTTGAGCATCTTTTCATATGTTTATTAAATAGTTCTATATCTTCTTTGGAGAAATGTTTTTCAAATCTTCAGTCCATTTAAAAAACTGAATTACTTGTTTTTTTACTACTGAATTTCTATATTCTGGATACAAGTCCCTTATCAGATATGTAACTTGCAAATACTTTCTCATTCTGTGGGTTATCCTTTCACTTTCCTGTTGAGAGTTTCTTGGTTTCCTTTGAAACACAAAAGTTTTAAATTTTGATGTGGTCCAATTTTACCTGTTTTCTCTTCTGTTGCTTTCATTTTCAAGATCATATCTAAGAAACCATTGCCTAACCCAAGGTCATAAAGATTTATTCCTGTGTTTTCTTCTAAGAGTTTTACAGTTTTAGACTTACATTTAGGTCTATGATCTATCTTAGGTTAATTTTTGTTCTTGGTGTGAAGTAGGAGTCAAAATTCATTACTTTCAATGCTGTTGACCAGTTGTCCCAGTACCATGGGTTAAGACTACTCTTTCCCTCACTGCATTGTCTTGGCACCTCTGTTCGAAGTTTACTTCCTATTCAATCCCCTCCCTATCTGAAACACTTAGCTGCTTGCCCTTAGATGATCTCTTAACTAGATTCCTTGCTTTCAACATACTTTCACCATTTGATTTTTTTTTTTTTTAGTTTTAGGTGTACAACATATTGTTTAAAAAAACCTTTTTACTGAAGTATAGTTGATTTATAATATAATATTAGCTTCAGGTATAAAACATAGTGATACAAGTTTTTATAGATTATACTCCTTTTATAGTTACTATAAAATATTGGCTATATTCCCCTGTCCTATATAATATATCCCTGTAGCTTATTTATTTTATAAATAGTAGTTTGTATTTCTTAACCCCCTACCCCTATCCCGAACCTCCCCCCTTCCCTCTCCCCACTGGTAACTACTAGTTTGTTCCCTGTATCTGTGAGTCTGTTTCTTTTTTGTTATATTCACTGGTTTATTTTTTTAGATTCTGCATATCCATGATAACTAACACATTGTCTCTTTCTGTCTAATAAGCATAATACCCTCTAGGTCCACCCATGTTGCTGCAAATGACCTTATTTTATTCTTCTATATGGCTGAGTAATATTCTATTACATATATATATATACCACATCTTCTTTATCCATTCATCTGTTGATGAACACTTAGGTTGTTTTCATATCCTGGTTATTGTAAATAATGTTGCTATGAACACTGGGGTGCATGTATCTTTACAAATTAGTGTTTTTGTTTTCTTCGAATATATACCCAGAAGTGGAACTGCTTGATCATACAGCAGTTCTATTTTTAGTTTTCTGAGGAACCTCCATACTGTTTTCCATAGTGCCTGCCCTAATTTACATTCTCACCAGTGTACTAGGGTTCCCATTTTTCTCCACATCCTCACCAACACTTGTTATTTGTAGACTTTTTGATGACAGCCATTCTGAGGGGCCCAAGGAGTCCTGGGGCTGGTGTCACACAGCTGGTGGGTGGGGATGGGGCCCAGGGAATCCCGGGGCTGATGCCCACCCATCAGTGAGTGAAGCCAGGTTCTAGGGCTAGTATCGGCCAACTGGTGGGCAAAGGCAGGTCCTGGGGTCTCTGGCTGCAGGGCGCAGGAGTTCCAGGGCTGGTGTGGAACCACTGGTGAATGGGGCTTAGGCCCAGGGGGTGCTGGGACTGGTGCATACCCACTGGTGTGTGAAGCTGGCCCCAGGGCTAGTGCCAACTCAGAAGTGGATGCAGCCAGGTCCTAGGGTGTCTGGCTGCAGGGCCCTGTGGGTCCTGGTGCTGATGAGCTAGAGGGACGGTTCCACAATGACTCTTGCCAGCACCAGTGTCCACATGGTAGAATGAGCTCCCCTAATGTCTGCTGCCAATGTCTATGTTCCTCAGGTGCACTCCAGTTGTCTCCTGCCCCCTCCAGGAGGCTCTCCAAGATCAGAAGATGGGTCTGATACAGGTTCCTTTCAAATTACTGCTTCTGCCTTGGGTCCCAGAGGGTGTGAAATTTTATGTGCACCCTTTAAGAGTGGAGTGTCTATTTCTCATAGTCCTCTGGGTCTTCAGAAAGTGAGCCCTGCTGGCCTTCAAAGCCAAACATTCTGGGGACACGTCTTCCTGGTGCAGGACCCCTGGGCTGGGGGGCCTGATGTGGGGCTCAGACCCCTCACTTCTTGGGGAAAACCTCTGCAATTTTAATTATCCTCCCATTTGTGGGTCGCCTATCTGGGGGTATGGGTCTTGACCATGACTCCACCCGTCCTACCCATCTCACTGTGGTTCCTTCTTATTATCTTTAGCTGTAGATCTTTATGCCTCCAGTCTTGCTCATTAATAATTGCTCTGTAAACAGTTGTTAATTTTGGTGTACCCGTGAAAAGAGGTGAGCTCAGGGTCTTCCTACTCTGCCATCTTGGCCAAGCCTCTCTCTAACTTCTCTCAACCCTTTAATTCTTTAATATAGAAATATTCACTTAATCTTTCATGTAATCTTTTTTCAGAAAATAGAAAAGCAGAGATGACTAACTCATTCCTGAGTATTTATTCATTTCTCAAAGATTTATAAAAATATGTGCATTTTCTAAGGGAGAACATCTGAAACTAAAGAAAGTTGTGGGTATGTCATGGGTGGGAGGGGTGGAACACAAGACCCTCTGGATGCAACTACCATCTCAAGCTACAGACCTGCACTTGCCAATACTATAGCCATTATACACACAACTACTGAGCACTTAAAATGTGGCTAGCCTTACCTGAAAGGTGCTGAAATTACAAGATGTGCATCGTTTTTTTAAGACTCAGTATGGAAAAAAAAAAAAAAAGTACAGTATACCAATTTTTAAATATTAATTACATGTTGAAAATGACAACATTTTGGATATACTAAGTTAAATGAGATCTATCATAAAATCCACCCATATTTTACATTTTTCAATGTGAAGACTAGGAAAATTTTAATTACATTGTGGTTTGCATTATATTGCTACTAGACAATGCTGCTATTTGATCTCCTAAGAGTGACTTGGTTGAATAGATTGGCCTCCTGTGAAAATAAGTTTTACTGGGTATAACTAAGTACACCAAGCCCTTATCTGGCAAGACACAATATCTGTAACTCCAGGTTATTGCCAAAAGCATACAGTCTCAAATTATCTCGGTCACTTACTACTATTCCAAAAGTTCACTTGGCTCACCTCAAGGAGAATAACTTTCTCTCATTCCTTTGTCAGCGTTTCTTAAAAATGTGATGCCAGAGGACATGTCCCTCCATTTCAAACATGCATTTTTAAACATACATATTACGGGTCCCATCCCAGACCAAATGAATCAGAATCTCTGGTAGTTGGGCATGATCCAGTTGATTCCTCTTTACAATAAACCTTAAGAGCTACTACTCTAGATCAGTGGTCAGCAAACTATGGCCTGCAGGCTAAATCCAGCTAGCTGCCCATTGTTGTAAATAAAGTTTTACTGGAACATAGCCACACCCATTTGTTAACCTACTCTCTACACCTGCTTTTGCAATACAGCTACAGAGTTGAGAAGTTGTGACAGAGATTCATGGCCTGCAAGGCCTAAAGCATTTATTTATCATCTGGTTCTTTGCAGCAAAAGTTTGCTGACAGTGCTCTAGACAGTCTAAATTTTATTCTGTAACAACTCAGAATACCAAAGGAAAGATATCTGAAAGTATAGTTTTGCAGACTCGGAAAATGAAGTCAACTGAACTATGCTTTAGCATAAGTTTCTGGACTTACAATGACAGGTCTATTTTTAAAAACCTTCAAAAACGATTCCTGGAGGGATGGTTGTTGAGGACTTCCATTCTGTCATAGTCCCTCTCTGATGAGGCCCAGAGGCAACAGAGCTCTGTGTTCCCAGCACAATAGTTAACATGTTTGAAAACCAAAGACTTATGAACTATATACTCATCTTATCGCCATGTATCTTTTTTTTTTTTTTGCGGTACGCAGGCCTCTCACTGTTGTGGCCTCTCCCATTGCGGAGCACAGGCTCCGGACGCGCAGGCTCAGAGTCCATGGCTCACGGGCCCAGCCGCTCCACGGCGTGTGGGATCTTCCCGGACCGGGGCACGAACCCGTGTCCCCTGCATCGGCAGGCAGACTCTCAACCACTGCGCCACCAGGGAAGCCCCTCCATGTATCTTTTGATGACATTTTTCTGGGCTAGTACCCCCCTCACTCAGGGCAAAAGAAAACTGAAGCACAAGAAGAGTCCAGCTACAGAATGGAGTTTACACTGACCTTCTTTCTAGACAGGAGTTCCATACTTGCCTGAGTATTACAACTACCATGATGAGTTGGTGTGACACTTTTAACACTCAAAAAATCAGATTCTGTTTTCTCAACATTCAGAATCTTTTCCTACTTTGCCTAAGTTAATGAGATACAGATCTGTAGTAAATAACCTAACATTTCCCCACAACTGACAAAACCAGGCAAAACTGTAGAAAGGAGAAATGTACTTAGCTAATTTAAGTGTCTTATTTTATTTTCCTTATTTAAAAACTAAAAAGGTATTAGGTAAAAACAAATGTAATGTGATACGGTCAAATTACACCTATGGTCTCAAATGATCTAGCTTCTACCTTAAGAAATCATAAAAAGAAGAGCAACTTAAACCCAATGTAAGCAGAAGAAACATTAAAATAAGAGCAGAAATCAGTGAAATACAAAGCAGAAAATAAAAAATATCAATGAAAAGAAAACCTGGTATTTTGAAAAGGTCAATAAAATTGTTAAACCTCTAGCCAGGCTGACCAAGAAATAAGAGAAGACACAAATTACCAATATCATAAAAATGGGCCACCATTACAGATCCTAAAATATTAAAATAAGAGAATGTCATGAACAATTTTATGTCTATAAATTTGAGTTTAGATAAAAGGAACTAATACTTTGAAAGATACAAACTACCAAAGTTACCAAAAAAATCTCCAAAAGCTAACGAAGAAGAAATATATAACCTGAATAGTCCTATATAAAATTAAAGAAAATAAATTTATAGTTAAAAGTTTTCTCACAAAGAAAACTCCAGGGGCTTCCCTGGTGGCACAGTGGTTAAGAATCTGCCTGCCAATGCAGGGGACACGGGTTTGAGCCCTGGTCCAGGAAGATCCCACATGCCATGGAGCAACTAAGCCCGTGTGCCACAACTACTGAGCCTGTGCTCTAGAGCCTGAGAGCCACAACTACTGAAGCCCGCACGCCTAGAGCCCGTGCTCCGCAACAAGAGAAACCACCACAGTGAGAAGCCCGTGCACTGCAATGAAGAGTAGCCCCCACTCGCCACAACTAGAGAAAGCCCATATGCAGCAATGAAGACCCAACGCAGCCAAAAATAAATAAATAAAATAAATAAATTTATTAAAAAAAAAGGAAACTCCAGAACCAGATGGCTACACTGGTGAATTCTACCAAACATTTAAGGGAGAAATATCTTCAGTTGTACACAAACTCTACCACAGAACACAACAGGGAAGAATACTTCCCAACTGCTTGTATTGAGGCTGGTAGCTTTCCTTACTCCAAAACCAATAAAAACACAAGGAAAAAGTACTAACCAATATTCCTCATGAACACAGAAACAAATATCTTCATAAAACATTAGCAAATCAATCCGGCAATATATAAAATGAATAATACATCGCAACTAGGTAGAATTTATCTTGGGAATGAAAGGCTCTTCAACATCCAAAAAGCAAGAAACTGACCATACCAACAGACTGAAAAGAAAACTCGTATGATAACCTCAATCAATACTTACAAAAAAAGCACTGGCAAAATCCAACATCTATTCATGATTTTAAGAAAAGCCTCTTGGGCTTCCCTGGTGGCGCAGTGGTTGAGAGTCCGCCTGCCCATGCAGGAGACACGGGTTCGTGCCCGGGTCTGGGAAGATCCCTCATGCCGCGGAGCGGCTGGGCCCGTGAGCCATGGCCGCTGAGCCTGCGCGTCCGGAGCCTGTGCTCCGTAACAGGAGAGGCCACAACAGTGAGAGGCCCGCGTACCGCAAAAAAAAAAAAAAAAAAGCCTCTTAGCAAAGTTAAGTATAGAAGCGAACTTCCTCAACCCAGTAAATAGCAAAACAGAAATACAAGGGAACTTCCTTAACCTCATAAAGGGCATCTACAAAAACCTTACTGCTAACATCATACATAATAGTGAAAGAATGCTTTCATTTAAAATTTTGAATAAGGTAAGGATGCCTGCTTACTGTCCCTATTCAACAACACCCTGGAAGTCCTAGCAAGTACAATAAGGCAAAAAAAAGAAATGAACAGCATATAGATCAGAAACGAAGAAATACAACTGCCTCTCTTCACAGATGAGATGACTGCATAGAAAAATGCCAAAGAATCTACCAAAGAAGTTCCTAGAACTCTAGAAAAGGTAAAAGTTCACTATTTTTAAAAAAAAAAAAAACAAAAATCAATTGTATTTCTACATATTAATAGACAATCAAAAACTGAAATTTAAAAAATACCATTTACAATAGCATGAGGAAACATAAAAAATATACTTGACTAGAAATCTAACAAAACGTGTGTAGACTCTGTATGCCGAAAACTACAAAACCGTAATGAAGAGATACATCACATTCATAGTCTGGAATACTCAATACCGTTAAAATGTCTATTCTCCCCAAATTAATCTGTAGATTCAATGCAATCCCAATGAAAAATCCTGGCAGATTTTTTTAATTTGACAAACTTATTCTAAAGTTTATATAGAGAGACAAAGGAACTAGTCAAAATAATTAAAAATAATAATAGTAAGTTTGGAGGATTCACACTACCTGATTTCCAACTTAATATAAAGCTACAATAATCAAGGCAGAAGTAACTGGCAAAGGATAGACACACCGATCAATAGAAGAGACTAGGGAAAGACCGAAATATATATGGTCACTGATTTTTGACAAAGGGAGAAAGCAATTAAATGACAAAAGGATAACCTTTTCATAAATGGTTGTTCAAAAAATTGGACATCCGTATTAAAAAAAAATCCCCTAAAAGATTCTTAATATACAAAATTTAATTAAAACAAAAACAAAACAAAACCTTCCAGAAGAAAACAACAGGAAAGATATTTGGGACCTTAGGTTTGGCAGACTTCTCAGATACAAAACCAAAAGCAAAATCAATAAAAGCAAAAACTAACAAATTGTACTTTATCAAAATTTAAAACTTATACTCTGCAAAAGACACTGTTAAGAGAAGGAAAAAGGCAAGCCACAGACTGGGAAAAATATTTGCAAAACAATATCTATTAAAGAACTTGTATCCAGAAGATATTCAAAACTCTCAAAACTCAGTAACAACTTCTGTGCACCAAGGGACACAATTAACAGAGTAGAAAGGTAATCCATGGAATGGGAAAAAAAACATTTATGAGTCATATATCTGATAAGGGGTTAATGACCAGAATATATAAAAACTGCTACAATTCAAATAAAACCCAATTTAAAAATGGACAAAGGAACTGGACAGATGGCAAATTTTGTTATGTGTATTTTACCACAGTTTAAAAAAAAAGTATGAAAATTAATAAACATAAACCTCAATTAAAATAGAGTTGGGAGGCCAGAAGGGGGAGCACTCATGCACTGTGCTGTTAGCAGAGCCCAGCAAGAAGAAAGACTTCCTCTTCTTGCCTGCCAAGAACTCAGCCAATGACAGACTGTCACAATTCAGCCAATGAACAACCACTACACTCGGACTCTCAATTCCTCCAATGGACTCTGTTTACTACAGCCCTCCCAACTTCCTTTTCCCCTCTATAAAAGAGTTCTATTTTTGCTGGGGTCTTGCACTGTGTCTTGAAGTGGCTGCAGACCCTGAATTGCAATTCTTTGTTGATCCCAAGTAAACCCATTTTTGCTGGAGAAAAACTGGCAGTCTATTTGTTTAAGGTCAATATAAGAAAACAAAAAACCTAATTAAAAATGGGCAAAAGATTTGAACACATTTTACCAAAGAAGATAATGGATGACAAATAAGCGCATAAACAGATATTCAAAATCATTAGTCTTTAGAGAACTACAAACTAAAAACAATTCCATTCCTAGGAATTTCCCCAAGAGAAATGAAAAGCTATGTTCATTCAAAAACCTGTACACTAGAGATTTATTCACAATCACCAAAAACTGGAAACCACCCCAAGGTATCAAGACTGGAGAATGAATAAGCAAATTATTCTACATTCATACAATGGAATACTATTCATCAATAAGCACTAATGATATAAGTACATCACGGAGAAATCTCAAGTGCATTAGGCTAAGTGTAAGAAACCAGTCTCAGAAGGCTATGTATTGTATGAGTTCACCTACATGAGAGAAAAAGCAGACATATAGGTACAGAAAACACATCAGTGGTTACTAAGTGCTCAGGGTAAGCGGACGGGGTTGAGTACAAATGGCACAAGGAAAAATTTCAGGGAGATGGAATTGTTCTATATTGTCTGTAGTGGTGGTTATATGACTTACATGACTAAATGTGTTTGTCAAACTCAGAACTGTATACTAAGGATGAATCTTACTGTGTGTAAATTATACCAATAAAAATAATAAAGGTATTAAGAAAATAAATGGAATGTGGTAAAATACCAAATTACTCTATAAAAACCAGCCAATTAAACATTTATAAGGTATGATGGTATATGTTTAATCTGATTTAAATATGCTATCTATCAGCACATTTCAAACAAATTCAGGCCATACCTTACGTTTATAAATTAAAAGTTAAGGTTAGTATTATTTAATGATTTCTTTCACCATTTAGGGAGACACAAAAAAGTCTTATCTGAAATCACTGTTTTTTAATAATTAATTTACCCATTGTCTATCATGTGTAGATTCAAAGATTCACGAGTAGTCAGGTGCAGGGTGGTTCAGGAACATGATTTTCCCCCTTTCCATTTTCCTAGTAATGGATACAGCTGGTAGAAACAGTTAAGTGTAAAATATTTAAATATTCTCTAATCTCTTTCTGTACATTCTCTAAGGAGAAGGGTAATCAGTAGATTCAGCTCTCTTCAAACGGAGGAAAGGAGAGATTTATGGGAGGCACTACTTTATGTCAAGCATGAGGTGGTATAAGCCCCATTTTTAACACTGAAAACCAATGCTTTAGAAGCGCGTTTGGTCACTTGCTCATTTCTAAAGGGAAGCAGGCAGCAGTAGGATTCAAATTCAGGGCAGTCTCATTTCAGACAAAGCTCTTTTTTTTTTTTTTTAAAGCTATTGTTTAATTCTTATTCCAGAACTTTCCATCTATTTCTAGTGCCGTGTGGCATGCGGGATCTTAGCTTCCCAACCAGGGATCAAACCCGCTCCCCCTGCATTGGAAGCGCGGAGTCTTAACCACTGGATCGCCAGGGAAGTCCCACAAAGCTCTTACTCTTACCCAGCTCACTGCGATTTGCTCTCTGCCCATCTGCAATTGCTTAAGCAAGAGCTTGGCTCTGCATGTTTCAAATCAAGGAGTATCTTTTAAGATTTTATTACTCGCATGACCCTGTTCAATTTTAAACCCCAAGCCTAAAATACAAACATATATACTCAGAAAAGCTGAAACAGTTTACAATTTACACGAAAATAGGGTGTCTTTAATCTGATCAAATTTTTAAAAATAAACCACTTAATTTCTTAAGTCATGATTAAAAACAGCAATATACAAATAACAACCAAAAGGATATATGAAAAAGTAATCATGTTCACTTTTGACCTTAATAAAGAATTTATTGCAACTCGAATTTTAAACAAAGGAATATAGAAAAGTTCTTCCCCTTTCTTCTGGCTTCCTGACATCTGGCTTTCCTCTATTGTTTTCAAAAGCTGCCAGTATCCTGACCTACACACAGATTATTTACTCCAACAGAACTCACCCTGTGAAGTGTCACCGTGTGTTGTTCCCATATAGCTGTTTCCTCCATTGCTGTGTTCTGATAAAGGAAAAGAAAAACAAATAATTATCTTTTAAGAAAATGTCTAATACGGAGAATGAGAACAGCTAGCAAACAATTTAGCACAGTAAAATACCAAAATTCATACTTTCAATATTAGATACTCTGAAAAGGGCTTAATAATTATAGAAGGTTTTTTGCTTGCTTTTGTTTTTGTTGTAAGAGACAGGAAATTACACACAGGAACTTCCTTTGTTTTTAACTTAATTTGGACAGATGCCACTCTATATTCATTTCATGCCAGCTGAAATCAGTGTTCAAGCTAAGCTAATTCTGCAACTTTATACTTAACATCAGATAGAAATGAACAGAAGTTGGAATAGTATTTTAAAATATCTAAAGAACAACACATAAAACATTTAAAAGTATTCCTTAACGTTGTACAAAGGAAGGAAACATCAAATACCTCTGAACTCAGTAATTATAAATACACATATCACAGGAAAACAGATAAGACCATTTGATAGGTTTGGTCAATGGCTGCTTCAGTATCAGTTAAAACATTACTGCTCCACCTAGTTTCAATTTTACTACAGAATTATCTTCAAGCTTTGTTTATAACCCTGAAGAAAAAAAAAAGGCTTTTCTAATATACATATCATGCACACATGCCCATGCCACACACAAAAGAAAAAAGGAAAAACAAATAAACAATTCCAAACTCCCTGCTCCAAAGAACTGCCTTAAAATAAAAGTGATGCAAATTCCAATAGAGGTGCTCAAATGCCAGTGTAATTCAGGTTCTTCTCCTGAAGCTCTCTTGCTTAAGCAATTGCAGATGGGCAGAGAGCAAGTCGCAGGGAGCTGGGTAAGAGTAAGAGCTTTGTGGGATTTCTCTTACTTTTTACTAAAGAGAGAAATAAATCACTATCTAAGAGATAGACACTAAAGAATTCAAAGTAAATTTCTTATAAATTGGGTTAATTGCTCTTGGAGGCTTAAAGTAATTCAATGTCTTTTAATGTTACCATTTTCTGCAATTGGGGTTCCTGAACATGTATATCTACAATTTGTTTAAAGGCTTTTTCAGAGGTATCACAAGGCAGGGTAGAAGTGAGAATGCTGAGCATGATGCTTCCAGGACATCACTTGTCACCCAGCCTTATCAATGTCTATTCCACAAATAAGGTTTGTTTTCTACTGCACTGCTGTCACTACCATCATGAGAACATGTCCACCAAGGGGCCCTGGGCCCATTTCTCCTTTCCCACAGCAACTTTAATCGAACATTAATGCCACTTTAGAAAAGGAATCCCTATAAAGAAAGCCTGCTTCCCTAAATACAAAGCAACTAGATTAACTTTCCTGCCAGATGAATAAGAGAGGGAGAGAAAGGATCCCTCTGTTCACTCCCATAGATAAGAACTGTCAACCAGCGTTTTGTTTCAATCTTTCACTCAAGTGCAGCAAAACGTCCTTTTAATGAGACCTCTGCTGGAAACAAAGCTGTTTTGTTTTTTAAAAAAATTGACCAGCATTTATGTATTTTAAAAAATACCTCCATCAATGTGACACAGTGATGATATGAGTAATTCTGCTAAACATCAAGAGTCCTACTAAAATATACAGGATAAAAATATCTACAATTGCCAGTTTGTCCAATCTTAGCTGACTTATTAAAAATGAGAACTGCTTGCATGGCTTTAAGCCTGTCTTGCCTTGATCTACTTCTTAAACCAGCAGCACTGCTTCACTACCCTTTTAATTCCTTTCCTATCAGTGCAAACTGAAAGTGATCTGATAACCAGAGAGGACCTCCATAACATATTCTTTGGAATGAAAATTTATCATCCTCCATATGGTTTTAATGGCCACACAATTTACCATTTAGTAAAAGAATATGAATCAAATGAGGAAATTCATTTAATGTGAAGGGAGGAAAAGCAGATATGAAATGGCTTGTATATTGTTATCCTTTGTTTAAACGTGAATATGAAAAGAAAGGCTAAAAGGATATACAAAATGTTAACACAGATCATCCTCAAAGTGAAGGGATTATGGGTAATATTTTTTTCATTAGGTTTTTTTTTTTTTGCTTTCCTTTCTCCATTCCCAGTCAGAATAAACTGCCAAAATACTTTAAGCCACATTCATCAAATCCCACTTGAAACTTCAAATATCTATTTCTAACTTTGCTTTTAGGAAAAATCAAGTAATATTTAAGATTATTTTATGTTTTATTGTTAATTATAAAAAAGTATCCTGTTAGTAAGGAATTTATAGAATAAGGTCTTCATGTACAAGCTTCTAGGAGTACAATAAGAGAAATTTAGATTATTTTGTTTATATAAGGAGAAAAATAAAAATACTAAAACTGTTCTCAGCATTCCAATCAAAATTAACGTTTCTTCAAAAAAGTACACAACTCAGCCAACTCAATGGCTTCCCCATACAACAGCTCCCTTCTCTGTTAAAGCCAAACACAGCCTTATTAGCTTGATTTATCAGAAGGGAGACCAATGTGCAAGAAAGAAGCCGAGAGAACGAAACATCAAAAAGGGTGGTCAGTTAGGCTCTTAACCTGTGCACTAAAGCAACTGAATCCATAATATAAATAAATTGTTATGCCTTGCTGATCCTAATCACTTAAAACACACACACAGAGAAAAAAGTGTTCCTAGTTTAAACCATGGACCATTCCATCTCTCTCCACTCTCAGGCCTTTGGCTTCCTTCAGTGGCAAAAGCAGCAAAATTCTATCCATGGTTGTTTATATAACTAGGCAGACTTTATGAGGAGTTCTGAAGGAACTGAGAATACAAATACAGTAAAATATAATGGTAGAATCTTAGTTGACGGGATTCAAGTACCCACTGTAATTCTTTCAACTATGCTATGTTTGAAAGTGAGCATAAAATGTTGGGAGGTGGTGAAGGAGATTCTTATTAAATCACTCAGAAACTGAAGGCTAAAACGGATATAAAAAACTTTTAGTACTACTAAATGTGATACTTTAGAAATTTTGATACTTTAGATTTTAATGCTAAAATTTTGATACTTTAGAAAAAGGAGAAAGGGGATTTCCTTTGGAAGAATACCTAAAAAAACAAGTGGTCTCTGGGGTGGAGAAACAGAGAAATTGGGGCAGGGAGGTAGGGAATCTTACATTTTCACTGTGAGCCCTTTTGTAATGTTCTATTATGTTCATCTACTACTTATTCAAATAATTTTTGAAACATCATCCTTATTGTAAAATTGCTTACTTGTCATTTTTCTTACTGGAAAAAAAAGCAGAATGCATAACTGGCAGAAGGATTTTCTGGTAAATGAACAGTCTCATTCCCAAAAAATTCAGGCTTGTGGGGAGACCGCAAGTAAAAAAGTGTCACTCCTCTAAGAATGATTACAGCACTATCATTCCCTATAACTATGAAAGATGCTGTTAAACAGAAAATGAACTAAACCAGAAATATCAAGATCACAGCCCAAATCTGCCATTAACTAGGTAAGTAAGCTTAGTGTTCCTCATTTAAGGAATGGTATGACATTATCTCAAGTAAAAAGTCCTGTCCAGCTCCAAAATTCTATTAGACTGTAATTTCAATTCCAAACAGGCTGCAAATTCAATAATTAGTGAAGCACTGTAGGCATCCAGAGGAACTGTAATCGTGGCCACTGGACTCTGAGTTCTACATACACTTCTAAGTCAGTGTCAACTGACCAGAATCACAATTTCTGAAGAAGCAAAAAGCTGCATTTCAGAGAGTGCCAAGAGTTTGCTTGGTTTCTTTGTTCTAAGCTCCAGCTGGCAAAGACACTACTCAGATCACCAACTCTGAAGGGCTTCCTGCCAAAACTTAAGATCCTAATTTTAGGCAGTTTCACTGTCCTTTAGGGCTGATTACAGATCAAGTGGGGAAAAGACAGGAGAACACAAGAACGGACAAGAAGGGATGAACCTATAACTGGGAGAAGACCAAACCCAAGACGGAATAAAGCCAGTGTTCTCCAAATGAAGGAAAATCTTAACTCCTTAATATTAACTGCGTATATAGCCAGTTAAAATTTACCATCCTTATGGCTGTAATTTTAAAAACAATCCATTCATTTATTCAATCCAGACATTTATGCTAAGTGCTGTAGAGGTCAAAAATAGGTCCTTCTTCCTCCTTAAGGGCTCAAGGAGAGACTTATAACACTAGATAAATATGTATACAAGGTGCCACGGGGGATGGAGGAGACGCTGCTTGCTGAGAAGATGGGAGACTGAGTCCCCGAGAAGGAAACATCTGAGTTCAAGCTTGAAGGATGACCAGGAAAGAAAGTGGGGAAAGATGTTTCCAGAGAAGAAACAGGGTATCAGCAAGGCTGTTGATGCTGCACATAAAGCTGGCTTTGATGTGGCTGAACAGTACCATTTGTGGAATAGGGAAAGGGTAAAATAAAAAGAGAAGCTGCAGAAGTACATCCCAACAGGCCTTGTAACAAATGTAACGCTAAGGACTGTAAACTCAATGGGAAGACACTAAGGAACTTTAGGCTGTCATATTCCATAGTCAGGACTCATTCTGATGGCTGTGATGTGGAAGAGGGAGTTGAGGCAGGGAGACCAGTTAGAAAGTGGAAGTAAAGAGGGGGGAGGAGCTAAAGATGGCTGTTACAGGTTTCTGAATTGAGCAGCTGCGTGAAAAAGCCAGCAGAAAAAGAGATTACAAATTCAGTTTTAGTCACCTTTAATTTAAGGTGCCTGTGGAAATACTGAAGCAGAGATATAGGCAGTAGGCAGGTGGATATAGGAGATCTGGCACAGATAAGGATCTAGGAGTAATCAACAAAGTAGTATTGAATCCAAGAGAAAAGATCCAATTACCAAAGGACTAAGATGACCCTGTGCACCACAAATGTTCTGAGCGGAAAAATGAAGAACCTAAGGAACCTGAAAAGGAACAGCCAGTGAGGAACTAATACAAAAATGTCATTTATTGTCCAGAGAATACATCAAAACAAAATATAAAAATGGAAGATACCATAAAAGAATAAAATTTTCATATTTTTAAAACTGTTGGACCCTTACATATCAAATATATACTTTAAATAGTTTATTCAGTACTACCTCTTAAATAAAGCACACTGAGCACTCTTTCCTGATGACTCGTGGTCCCCCACTAGGAATATAAAGTAGCAAAGAGAGAGGTAACACTGGTGGCACTGAGTTTTTCTTCTGTATGTAAAGCTGTTATGCTGAATTGTTTCTGAATTCTCCTGCCCTCCAAAGTGTTTTGTTTTTTGTTTTTGTTTTTTTTTGCTTTCCATCCAAAATAGAAAGCAAGATTACCTACTGAGATAAGGTTGAGCCAGGAACTTAAGTACAACCTAAGTTTTAGTGAATAAAACAAATGACCCCTGCCCCTCTTTGACCTTTCAGTTAAGCATTTAATTTCAAATGTGATCACTGCTATGCAAACAAAGAAAGAGACTAGTGTATGTGCTAAAAGGTGGGGAAAATATACATTTGGATTGATCTGAAGGGCTGTCAAGTAAACTCTCAAAATGGAGATGTCCTGTCCGAGAGAGTAAAAATGATAAATCTGAAGTCAAATGAAGAATGGTCTTGGAGACACTCAGGGAATTCAACAAATCTCACAAACAGGATAAGAACTCACTAAGCATAAGAACTAAAAATAATGATCAAAGTAACACTGCAGCAATTGTGGGATGACAGCCTCAACAGAAAGTAAGTAAATCGAGCACCTGACATCCCACTATTCTCAACACCAGTTAAATTTTCAAATACTTTATTGTGTGTTCACTCCTTGGCTGACAATTTAGGAGACAGACGATGAGATGGATAGGATTAGAAAATATTAAGAGCTGGAAGAAAGACACAGGTGGGCCTAGAATTTTTTTGGTTGATCAAAGCTAGAGATTTGCTTAAGTAAGTTCACAGATAAATTGCTATATTTACCAATATCCTAAGATCAAAGTGAAAGTGTTACCAAGTCCAAGCTCGCTCTGCTCACCACATGACAGACAGGCCAATGAATCGGAGACGAGGTGTTCAGGCAAAGGAATACGACGTTATTCGGAAAGCTGGCAGACGGAGAAGATGGCAGACTAGTGTCTCTGAAAAACCATCTTATCGGGGTCTGGATGCCAGTTTCTTTTATAGAATCAGAGAGGGAGAGGCAGTGAGGAAGTAAAAGGGCCATCAGTCTTGCAAAACATCTCCTGGAATGACCAGCCCCTGTGAGGGGATGTGTTCGTTTCTTTTTTTCTGGCAGCCAACGACAGGTGGGCAGGGTTCCCTGAGGCAGGCCATTATGTGTGATTATAATAACAAAGGCAACAAAAAGCAAAGGTTAAAGTCCAAGAAACGGATCCAACGTGGAGTCCGATTTAGCTCTTCCCTGTTACAGAAGAATATCAGCTTAAATAAGTTACCATTAAACCTCGAGAAATTCTCATCAGGGACAGTTACAGATACCCTCGAAAACTTAGTGCTTTCCAGTTATCAAAAATAAAACTTTTTAGGTTGGCATTTTCTAATGGCTGAAAGTGGATAAAAGACCTTTCAAATTTTTTCCAGGTAGAAAGGGGAAAGGAAATGGGGTAGCATAGATGAGGAAGTGATATTTCTGAGTGTATCTTTTTGTGTAGCAGTATTGTTCCATGATATATTATCCTCCACATATCCAGAAGTCTTTCTCCAGGGGTGAGGGGAGAAATGGGTAAAAAATTTAAACTGTTTTGCGTGTATACTATAAGTGTAGAAATAATAGATAATGAGAGCTGGGTTCTATTGCTGGAGGAAAAAACTATAAATAAGAAAAGGAGGGAGGCTAAACTGAACTCTATGATGTGAGATCGGAATCTGAGGTATCAGTATAAACCCGTGGTTTTCAATATACATGCAGATAGATACAGAAATAAGAGTCTTGTAGATATGCATGTGCCTACAGGATTCCTAGCTCTGTCTGCTGAGAGCCTAGAAGCAAGAAAAACTGCAATGAGCACAGCTAGCATGGAGATCTTAATTTCTAAATACTAGTCTTTAATAAAACAAACCAGAATTTCTCAGAGAAGGGGTTGGTTGCAGGGCTGGGTCAGGGAAAATGCAGCATGAACCTGGAATATCATGTGGCACTAGAAATGAAGGCACTGCTCAAAAAATTATGGGGGTTTGTCAAGAGAACACAGGAACCAGCTTGAAAGAGCTTCTAAAGGCCAAAGCTGGAATAATGTGAGCAACAAAATAATAACATTAGACTTTAACCCACAGAATGATAACCCCTGAGTCCATACTGATGTAATCAAATAAATAAATGGGAAAGGGGCAGCTCTTCATTAGAGTGGAATTTCAATTAAATGTGAAAGGAAAAGGGAAAACAGAATAACCATCAGCCAAGCTCCAGAAACTGTTGCAGATAAAGATCCACCCACAAATGGTAAAACTAGTGGGTGAATGTTTGAGGACTAACAGTTAAATTAAGCACAGCCCCAAATTATCTCCTCCAAAATATTTTTAAATTACAGAAACACAGTAACTTTACAGTGGAGAAATACCATCTTAACCAAGGTAAACACTACCAATAATAGGCAGATCAATATCATGAACCCCTTGAGATGATGAACAACATGGTTTTTATAGCATTCTTGCCAAAAATGCACGACCTCATTCCAATGATGAAAAAACATCAGACAAACCAAGTTGAAGGGCATTCTAAAAAATAACCAATCCTCTTCAAAAAGTCATAAAAGACAGAGGGAAAACTGAGGATCTGTTACAACAGAGTCAGACACCAAAAAGAAGTAACAACTAAACGCAAAGTGGAATCCTGGAAGAGAAAAAGGAAGAACTAGCAAAATTCAAATGTGGTTGGTAATTTAGTTATTATTGGATCATTGTTCATTTCTTATCCTTGATAACTGTTCTACAGTAACAGTTATGTAAAACGTAAGGGGAGTGGAATGAAAGATATGAGAACTCCAATATTTTTGCAACTTCTCTCTAACATTAACTCAAAATTTAAAAGTTTTTCCATAAACAAAACAAAAAGACAACTTACAGACTAAGAGAAAGTAGCTGCAAATGAGGTAACCGATAAGGGCTTAATTTCTAAAATACACAGACAGCTCACAAACCTCAGTATCAGAAAAAAAACCCAATCAAAAAATGGACGGGGGCTTCCCTGGTGGCGCAGTGGTTGAGAATCCGCCTGCCGATGCAGGGGACACGGGTTCGTGCCCCGGTCCGGGAGGGCCATGGTCGCTGAGCCTGCGCGTCCGGAGCCTGCGCTCCGCAGCGGGAGGGGCCCCAGCATGGCGAAGCGGGTTCGTGCCCCGGTCCGGAAGGATCCCACACGGGTTCGTGCCCCGGTCCGGGAGGGCCATGGTCGCTGAGCCTGCGCGTCCGGAGCCTGCGCTCCGCAGCGGGAGGGGCCCCAGCAGTGAGAGGCCCGCATACCGCAAAAAAGAAAAAAAAAAAAAAAAAAAATGGACGGAAGACCTAAATAGATCTCTCTCCAAGGAGGACATACAGATAGCCAAGAGGCACACGAAAGGATGCTCAACATCACTAATTATTAGAGAAATGCAAATCGAAACGAGAATGAGGTATCACCTCACGAACCTGCTGCAATGGCTAGCATCAGAAAGTCTACAAATAATAAATGCTGGAGAGGGAGTGGAGAAAAGGAACTCCTGTACGTTGTTGGTGGGAATGAAAATTGGTGCAGCCACTATGGAAAACAGTACGGAGGTTCTTTAAAAAACTAAAAATAGGGGGCTTCCCTGGTGGCGCAGTGGTTGCGCGTC
>NC_041224.1:36550498-36569902 GCF_002837175.3 Physeter macrocephalus | reverse complement strand
GAGGCCGCAGCAGAGGGAGGCCCGCATACCACAAGAAAAAAAAAAAAAAAAACCTAAAAATAGAGCTACCATATGATCCTGCAATCCCACTCCTGGGTATATATCCAGGGATTAACAGATATATACCACTATATATAAAACAGATAAACAACAAGGATTTATTGTATAGTACAGGGAACTATATTCAATAGCTTATAATAACCTATAATGGAAAAGAATCTGAAGCTGTACACTTGGAACATGATCTTGTAAATCACTACAGTTAAATTAAAAATAAATAAATATTCACAGAGCAAAAAAAAAAAGGAATAGTAATGACAAGATTAATAAGGAGCTGAAAATTGCTAGGTACAAAAGAATGCCATCTTGACCATATTTGCTTTGGGCAGTAGAACATCTAAGTCATATTCTCAACTATCATATATGAGCAAATTCATCAAATTCTTATCAAAATCAAGAACATTCTTTCTTTAGCTGCTAAAATGAAGAGTATAATTAACTTATTAAAGGAGCCTGAATGGGTAGTTAACACGTCTGGTTTTGGAGTTTCTTTAGTTATTCCTCCTCCTCACTAAATCACTATCTGATTTTCAAAAAAAAAAAAAAACTAAAAAGTTTTAGGAGGTCTTTTCAATTTCTAAACGATAAAATATATGAAAAACCATGATACTTCTCTAACAAAGCACTCAATGGAAAACAGCAAATTTGTACACTCGACAGGCCACATTTCTTTAAAATCAGCCTCCTTACTTCACCTCAACCCTAAAACTATTTTAAACAAATCACAAGATGTCTAAGGTAAAGTAACAAGCTGTGTTTCAACTGCTAAGCCTCACCTGGGCACACTCCATCAGGCAGCTCCCTCCTGGTTCCCAGACCAGGCACCCTGAGGCTGAAAACTTCACTATTAAGGTGGCAGTTGCGATAGATCAAGATTCGGTAAGAAGTAAATATACCAGTCTGAATGCAAGCTGTTTGGTTATTAAAACTTAGGACTTTTCCCATACAAACAAAGAAGCAGTATCACTTATTTTCATGTAAATCTGGGCTTTTAAAGTTAACCTGCTAATATCTATCTAACGAATCTAGTATTCACAGCCAGAAAATCAATAAAGACAAAGCACCTAACAGAAAAGATGGGCTGAGGGCTTGAGGAAGCGCTTCAAACAAGAGGACAGTAAACACGTGGGAAAGTGCTCAATTTCCTTAATCAACAGGGTAATACAAATTAAAAACACAATTAAAGGCTACTACACAACCATACAATAAGCTAAAGGAAAATAAAAATGAACACTCTAATCAAAACGCACCACTAGTGGACTTCCCTAGTGGCGCAGTGGTTAAGAATCCACTTGCCAATGTAGGGGACATGGGTTCGAGCCCTGATCCGGCAAGATCCCACATGCCACAGAGCAACTAAGCCCATGCGCCACAACTACTGAGCCTGCACTCTAGAGCCCGTGAGCCACAACTACTGAGCCCACATGCCACAACTACTGAAGTCTGCGTGCCTATAGCCCGTGCTCTGCAACAAAGAGAAGCCACCTCAATGAGAAGCCCGTGCACCGCAACAAAGAGTAGCCCCCACTCGCCATAACTAGAGAAAGCCCACACGCAGCAACAAAGATCCGACACAGCAACAAAGATCCGACGCAGCCAAAAATAAATAAATAAATAAATTTATAAAAAGAAAAAAACCCTCACCACTAGTAGGAGTGTAAACTGGTATCACTGCTTTGGAAAGCTGGGTAAAATAAGCATACTGTATGATCAATCAACAGAAACGTGACATATATTTACAAGAATGTTCACAAAAGCACTATTCTTAATAGCCAAAAACCAGAAACAATCTAGATGTCCACCAATGATAAAAGGGAAAACAATGCAACATTCACTCAATGAAAATTACAGAGCCATGAAATGAATAAACTCTAACTACACAAATCAATATGGATGAACACTAATCAGTGTTGAACAAAAGAAGCCAGACATAAGAACATGTCTCCCTTTAAATTTAATAACAGGTTAAATTGAAAAAAACACTGCAAAAGAAAAACTACTAGGCGGGAACTAGCCCTATCAAGTATGGCCTCTTAATTAAGACATACTACAAGGCATCTACAATTAAAAGTGTGATACTGGGGCACGAGCAAATAGACCAGTGGAATAAAATGGAAAAATTCATAAACAGACCTTCAAATCACTGGAAAAATCAGTGTATGAGAAAGGTAACATCTCAAATTACTAAGGTAAAGATGCACTTTTTAATAAATGCGGCTAGAACATCTGGGCTGTCATTTGGAAAAAACATATATTAGATCTATATCTCACCACGCACAAGAATAAACTTCGAATGAATTTAGGAATCTAAATGTAAAAAACAAAACCATACGAGTACTAGAGAAAACCTGGGTGAATTCCTCTTTAATGTTGGTGTAGGGAAAGGCTTTCTAAGCTTAACTCAAAGTCTAACGGAAATAAAACAAAGTACGTAAAAAATTTTAAATGTCTGCCGGACCAAAAAAAGAAACACAGATACAAAACACCATAAACAAAGTCTTAAGAAAACTGCAAGATACACCATGAGAGCCAATATCCCTAAAACATAAAGAAATCAAAAACTGCAGAGGGCTTCCCTGGTGGCGCAGTGGTTGCGCATCCGCCTGCCGATGCAGGGGAACCGGGTTCGCGCCCCGGTCTGGGAGGATCCCGCATGCCGCGGAGCGGCTGGGCCCGTGAGCCATGGCCGCTGAGCCTGCGCGTCCGGAGCCTGTGCTCCGCAACGGGAGAGGCCACAAGAGTGAGAGGCCCGCATACCACAAAAAAAAAAAAAAAAAAAAAAAAAAAAATCACAAAAAGGATATTAAGATTTGAAAAAATGTTCAATCTCAGTCATAATTAGAGAAATGCAAATTAAAATGACACCAAGATGCCATTTCTCACCTGCCAAAGCAGTCAAAGGGCAAGACTGTGAGGCTATATTCACTCACAAATATTTCCAGGGGAAATGCAAATTCATCCTGCCTTTCGGGAGGTATATCTGGCAATACCTAACAAAACTGAATGTGTACCTAACCTTCTGACCCAGAGATCCCACTCCTAGGAAATCTGTCCTGAAGATAAACCTCCAACAATGTGACTATACATATGTACCACGTATTCATGGTAGCAATGTTTGTAATTACAATACTGGGAACAACCTGTATGACCAAACTTGGGAGAATGGATGAATAAATTATAGCACATCACAGAGTGGAGTACTATGCAGCTATGAAAAATGGAAGATGTCTATGAACCGACATGGAGCAATTTCAAAGACAGACCTTTAAAAGAATAAAGCAAAGTGCACAAATATCAATAGTATTCCACCCTTCATGAAGGAAAGAAGGGAATATAAGCTTATATACATGTATCTGCTCATTTGTGCAAAAGAAATATAGAAATGATAAACCAGAAACCAAAGAAATTGATTACTTACAGAGTAAGTAAGAAACGGGTGGAAGGGAGAGGGTGGTAGGACTGAGGAAGGAATGATATTTCTTTGCAGCACTGAACTACAGTAACATTTCACATACCCCAAAATAACGAATAAATAATTAAAATCAACCAGGATGAGGTGGTGGGAACCAAAATGGAATACAAACAGTAACAGATAAACCTATCTATTACAAATGAATACCACAACCGAAGAGGATGGGTAGAAAGACACTCAGCTAAGTAACTGTGGAAAACACTATTCTGACTGGATATTGTAATGTTAAAGACACAATGAACTGTACACAAACACTGTACTCGAGTTAAGTCAATCTGTTTCTCAGAAGGGTAGGAGGGGTTAACAACCTGCTAACTACTGGACAGGTACATGAGGATTAAACAAATAACTGAATATACTGTAGACAATGAGATGATTTCTCACTGTCAGAGAAAGAAGTTACAAGAAAGGGTGTGAAGGCTAGAATGAAGAGTGCTGGATAGGAATCATGGCGTCCGTATAAACCCATGGTTTTTAGTTAAAACATACATGTACAGATAACTAGATACATGAGGAAGAAGGGGCAGCTCTTCCTTACAAAGGAATGTGCAAGAAATGAGAGAAATACAAGATCACTATTTTAGGGAAAAAACATCATAACTGCTGCAGGCAAGATCAAAGAGTATAACCAGTGGGCAAAAGTTTGAAGAGAAACAATCTCAAAGTATCTTGCCCAAGATATTTATCAATTACAAAGGGAAAAACAGTTAAGTACCTCACCAAATGTTCAAGGTTATCACACCAGTAATAAAACATAAATATCACATACCCTTTCCTAATCTGATGCATAACCTGAATCCAATCATGAGACAACATCAGACAAACCCAAATGGAAACATTCTAAAAAATAACTGACTGGCATTCACTGAAAGTGTCCAAGTCATAAAAGACAGGAGAAGACTGAGAAACCGGAAGAAATGTCAGTTAAAATGATAATATATTGGATATATGCACAAATAAAGTATTAAAATTATTTTCACCTGTTAAACTTTTTGATGTGGTTAACAAAATTTAAATCATGTATGTGGCTCATATGATATTTCTATTAGAACTATTTCTATAGTTCTATTAGAACTATTTCTATTTCTATACAGAACTGTGCTGGCTCTAATCACCAATTTTCAGGAAATACAGAGGGCAAGAAACATTGTAACTATGACAGGGAAAATCCAGACCAAGAAATTGCATAGGACAAACAATTCTGTTCCTCACCAATAAAACTGCACCGTGGGTGGGGAGGCCAGGGCCAGAGTCAGATGGGAGAATCCTACAGTCTAACAGACTTAGGAGACACACCAAACAATCACAATGGGAGGACTTTATTTGAATCCTGTTTTTTCTTAAATATACTGAAAAGAGAAGTTGATACTGAAGATAGTTAGAAACTGTACATTGACTAAATGGTGGATTTTTTAATTTACAATTTGTTTTTAAAGTGTGATAATAGTAATATAGTTATTTTTTTAAGAGTTCTTATCTTTTAGAGATATATACTCAAATATTAGATGAAAAGACACGTCTGGTGTTTGCTTCAGAATGATGGGGGAGAGAGAATACAATGGGTAGAGGTATAAATGGAACAAGACTGGCCGTAAACTGACAACTGGACCTGTGAGGCTAGCGTGGGGATTCATTACACGCCTGTATACTTCTGTATGGGCTCAAACTTTTTCCACTTAAAAAAAAGGAAGGCAATTGAGGGGACTACAAGTTAATTATTGAATCTAGAAAAGACCCAAACCAAGAATCCTATGACCAAGATGCCAGGCCATTATGCAAAGTTTCCGTGGGCTGCCTCCTCAGCAGCTGCCTCCCCTTCCAGGAAAGATAAGTACAGCGGGTCCTGGAGATGCACTAGGACGTTCTGGGAGTTTCTTGGCTGAATGTAACCTGGTCTATTACCAGTAAGTGAAAACGGTGCCTCTGGTCCAGGAGAGACGTCAGATTTTAATCAAATAAGCAGCAGACAAAATAAGTACAAGTTGCTGTACAGTGAAATACAGGTAAGCACAGGGAGCTTAAAGCAGAGTTCTGAACCGTTTTCTGGGCTCAGGACAAGGTTCTCGAGGTTTAGTATTGGGACATGGCTCTCTAAGGAAGACAGGTCCTCAGAGCTCTGCCTGCTCTGGCTGAGGAACAAGGCGGGCAGGAAGCCTGGTTGCGGCCGTAGCAAAATGCCTGAAGGACCTGTGGGACCAGACTTGGCAGTTCAGGGAATTACAATCATCTTCACCAGCCTCAACACTGACTTGACCAGAGGCACAAAGGAAAAGCTGCTCAAAGCGAAAGGACCGGTTCAGATGCATACCAAGACTCTGAGAATAGCTACAAGGAAAATTCCTGGTGGTGAAGGTTCTAAGACTTGGGATGGTTTTCAGAAGAGGCTCCACAGCGACTCACTGACTTGCACAGTCCTGAGATGGCTAAGCAAATTACCTCCATCAACACTGAGCCAGGAGTCAGGGCTAACGTCACCACTGCAAATGCTGAAATCAACTTTTAATAAGTTGATAAACACTTGTCAAAAAAAAAATTGGCACAGATGCTGGGTGAATGAGGGACAGAAGTGGGGAAGCTTTCCAGGTAGAGAAAACAGCAAGTGCAAGAGCCCTAGCATAGGAAAGCACTTTCCACATTCATTCAAATAATATTTGAGTTTATTATAAGCTAGACACTTTGTTAAGCTCTGCGATGACAGGACACACACCAAGATGATCTTTGTTCTCATGGAGCTTACAGTCTAATGGCAGAAATGGATGATCAAAAAATGTCACAACTGAATATATTATCACAGGCTTAAATAAATACTACAAAGGAAAGAACGAGTGCCGTAAGAGGAACTCAAAGACAAACCTGGCAGGAAGTTCAGTACCCGCTAGGAACTAAAATGAGGACAGCACAGGCTGAGAACAGAGACCAAGACGGGGGAAAAGATGCAAGGTGAGGCTAGAGCGGTAGGTAGGAGTCAAATAATCCTGTAGCAGCTTACTGACCATATTATGGATTTTGGTCTTTTACTTCTGAAGTCAATTAAGAAGCCTAGGAGTTTTAGGATGGGCATGAGTACTGGGGCACAGGGAAAGAGGGGGTACTAATCAAACTTGGATTTTGAGAAGATTGTCTTAAAAAGACAGACTGTAAGGGACAAGAAGGGGTATGACACTACTTAGGAGGCTATTACAGGAGTACAAAGAGAAGAACAGAATGTGCGTATGTATCTGTGTGTTGGAGGGAGGGGGGATGTAAATGGTAGAAAGTACCCATGGAACGAGTGGAAAGATATGAGGTGCTCAGGAGTTAAGAACTGAACAGAATCTGCTAATCGGTCAGGTCATTCACCCTATCAGATAGGTAGCCCAACTGATCCAGGTGCACTGGAGTAGTAGTAGTCTATAGTCTCTATTCCCTAATTCATCATCAGACAAAAGCGTGCATCTCTTACTTAATACTACGGTAATAAAATTTTCGAAAGTATCTCGGGAGCTCAAGGACTTTCTCTGACACCACAACACATCTTGCTGGTCTGGGACTCAACTAATCTTTGTCCAGTATCAAATAAATACATACATACATAAATATGTAAAATAAGTGTTTTAAGAATGCACATAGACAGAAATACCATAATTCCTATACACCTCTTCCCTGATATTAAGGTGGGCTTCACTTAAAATGTTTTTATTAAAAGATACAGCCAACATAACAGCTCACCCTGCTCTGGGCACTGTGCTGAGTGTACAACCACCCTGAGACAGGTCCCTGAGTGTACTGTGATCATCTGAGTTATACAGATGACAACACAGTATTAACTGGTAGACTCAAGATGCAGATTCCAGAGCCTAAACTCATGTAATAAAGTAACAAAGACTTAGGGTTATTCAATGATAAACCTTTTCAGTTCTTATATTGCTTGACCTCTCTCTGTGCAGGGTCTGGCCTACCAACAGACAGGTCCCTCTCTGGAAACTCTCTACTCCCTTGCTGGCCTTTCTCTTGTGTCACTACACTCAGACCACATTCAAATGAAGAGCTTCTATTCATCAAAAGACCATTAAGAGAGCTTCCCTGGTGGTGCAGTGGTTGAGAATCTGCCTGCTAATGCAGGGGACACAGGTTCGGGCCCTGGTCTGGGAAGATCCCACATGCCGCAGAGCAACTAGGCCTGTGAACTACTAGGCCTCACAACTACTGAGCCTGCGCATCTGGAGCTTGTGCTCCGCAACAAGAGAGGCCGCGATAGTGAGAGGCCCGCGCACCGCGATGAAGAGTGGCCCCTGCTAGACCATTAAGAGAGCTTCCCTGGTGGTGCAGTGGTTGAGAATCTGCCTGCTAATGCAGGGGACACAGGTTCGGGCCCTGGTCTGGGAAGATCCCACATGCCGCAGAGCAACTAGGCCTGTGAACTACTAGGCCTCACAACTACTGAGCCTGCGCATCTGGAGCTTGTGCTCCGCAACAAGAGAGGCCGCGATAGTGAGAGGCCCGCGCACCACGATGAAGAGTGGCCCCTGCTTGCCACAACTAGAGAAAGCCCTCGCACAGAAACGAAGACCCAACACAGCCAAAAATTAAAATAAATAAATTAAATAAATTAAAAATTATTTTTAAAAAAAAGACCATTAAGATACCACATTGGAAAATATACCTACAATACACATAATCAACTAGCTTTTATCCAAAAAAAAAAAAAAAAAAAATACAAAGCAAATCAATAAGAAGATAATCCCAAAGAAAAACAGACAATAGACTCAAACAGGGCATAAGCCTGAAAAGTTGCTCAACTTCATCTAGTCAAAAAATGCAAATTAAAATCTTCAATGAGATTCACTAAAGACCAACCAGAAAGGGCTAAAAGTGTCTGCTAATACCAAGTATTGGTGAAAATGCAGAGCAACAGAAACTCTCATTCACTGATGATGACAAGTGTAACTTGGTATAATCTCTTTGCAGAAGACATCGTCTACTAAAAGCGAAGACACACTAAACAATCCAGCAGCAACTCTGTCCCCAAATACATCTTAGAGAAAAACGTGCACATGTTCGAGATGAACAAGTGTTCATCTTAATAGTGGAAGCATTATTCTTAATAGCCCAAAGTAGTAAACAACCCAAATGCCCATCAATGGTAGAATAAATAAACTGTAGTACATTCACACAATAAAATACTAAACAGCAATGAAGATGAATGAATTCATAATGCAACAACACATGAATTTTAAAAACATAAAGTCAGAATAGTGGCTGTCTTGGGGAAAGAACGGTGCTGGCAGGAAGATCCTAACACATGCGTCTTACGGTCAGGACAGTGGCTCACTGGCAGGATAAGGTTATCAGGTAGAGGGCAATGAAGGAAGCTGAAGAGCTGCCAATATTCTACTCCTTGACCTGGGTGGTGTTTACACGGGTGTACACTTTGTGATAATTCATTAATGTACATGTGCTTTCTGCGATTTTACATAGGTGTTATGTTTCACAATTAAAAGGTTTCAAAAATGAAGTCAGCTCCCAACATGTAAGTCAAGGTAATTTACATAAAATCTGGATTTACAACCAGTTCTGGAAAAAAAAGGGAAGATCCAGCCGGCTGTCTTCTCCACCAGCAACCATCAGCTGGGGCGGGGCAATCTTGGCCTCCTTCAGAGGAGCTCGCACTCTCTGACCCCACAGCACCCTTTCTTCCTGGACTCGCCTAACACCATTCCATACTCGTCTCCTTGACACTCCTTACAGCACATGAACGTAAAAGCATGCGCATGTGTGAATAATAAAGCCTAGAAGCAAGTGTGCCATAAGCCAGGGCAGTAAATTTAACCTCAGATTCCTCACCTATGAAACAGAGGTCACAAGAGTACCTACCACAACTGTTAAGATCAGATGAGATAATGCACATAAAACAGTTAGCTTAGTATCGTCACAGAATCAGCACTCAGTATTAGGAGGCTATTATTTATTATTAATACACATTTCTCATTATTTACAACTAGGATGTAAATCTGCTTGCCATAGCCACTGTCTTCTGACTTTACAGGAAATACAGCATCAAAATATGGGTTGGTATACTTTTGTTTAATTAAATACTCCAACATGTATCACTGTTTAAAAAAGAAAAATAGGGACTTGCTGGTGGGTGGCTCAGTGGTTAAGAATCCATCTGCCAATGCAGGGAACACGGGTTCGAGCTCTGGTCTGGGAAGATCCCACATGTCACAGAGCAACTAAGCCTGTGCACCACAACTACTGAGCCTGCGCTCTAGAGCCCACGAGCCACAACTACTGAAGCCCATGCACCTAGAGCCCGTGCTCCGCAACAAGAGAAGCCACTGCAATGAGAAGCCCGCACCACAACGAAGAGTAGCCCCCGCTCGCTGCAACTTGCACAGCAACAAAGACCCAACAGTCAAAAATAAATAAATAAATGTATTTTTTTAGAAAAAAGAAAAACAGTAAATAAATCTTCCAAAGTTCCTTTACATAACACCACTGGGAAAGATTTCTTACAATTATACTTTGAAAAGTACACTTGTGTTTACTTGTTTTTGCCGAACCACGAATTTCTCCCCATCAGGGCTTTCACTGGTCTGATCCGTGTCAGGTAAATGGACACCTATGAAAATACACTTTAAGATAATGGATTTTAAGACCTCAGTCATAAAAAGCCCTCAAAATTAAAACTGACCTTTCAAGGTAAACATCATATGAACACCAAAAGCAGCTCCCTATTTTTCACATAGTTGTTAGTGTCCCAATGCCTAGCCAATACACTTATCTAATTCTTGCCCCTCAGACAAGTATACATTTTCCCCCCAAAACCCACAAAAGTCTAATTCAAGCTACTTCTTCCAGAAGCCAATCTGACAGTAAGCCCTCCTAAAATGGAAGACTATGAATTTCACCCACAAATATAATGATAGCTAATGAACTAGTCACCCACAATGTCCATCGTCTCACAGACACAACACTGAGCAAGAGAAGCCATATACAAGAGTCCACACCGGAAGATCCTGTTTGTGTAAAGTTCACAGGCAAAACCAGTGTTTACGGAATGCGTAAGTGGTAAAATTATACAGAAAAACTAGAAAAAAAGTAATATAGAAGACAAGATACTTATAATCTTTGGGGAAAGCAAGTTATGATCCAGAAATGGCCTGTTAGGGATTCTAGGTGCTCATCATCATTTTATTTACAGTATTTTATTTGTTGCTTCCTGCCCACACCATTAAAATGGTCCACAAGTACAGCATAGTGATATGTTCACTGCTCTGTTTCTAGCACCTAGAACAGTGTCTGGTTCATACTAGGCCAGCAGTGAGTATCTGTTAAATATAGAATACAGTTTCAAAAATCCAAATTGTTACATATTTAACAACTGGCTAGACCCTAAGTATAATAGTAACAGCCAACTTACTGTCCATTTTCCATGTCAGTATATTCAAGGAGTTATAAGAATATAAGTAAATTCTAATTACTTTATAATTCTTAACCTTTTTCTGTTTAGACGTTTACCAAATGCGTGAATGTATCCAGATTCAATTGAAACTTTTTTTTTTTAATTAACAAGGGAAAATGCGGAAACTCATGTGTTACAGTAAGCCCAGGCTCTAGATGGGATTCTACCACCTTCCCCAACCAAAAAAGCACAGCAGAGTGCTATGCTCTTATAAGATGAACTGAAGTATGCTCATATTTATTTTAAGAATAAAAACTCAAATTCTTTGGATCTTAAAAATGAATTACACATTTCACAACTGATTATTACAATACAAGGCAGCTAAAAACTATAAGTCTTTAGAGGACAGGGATCCAAAACAAAATGTGCTCAATAAATACTTGCTGAACTAACAAAAAGAATCTCATTACTGATAACCTCCTGAATTTTAGCATTATGTACTGAATTAAGAGAACAATCATAAATTAAGTTTAATTCAGTTATCAAAAACTGTGTACAAACCCAAAAGATTACTAGCAACAATTCTAAAGAGTGAAAATTCCTAAAATAACCAAGAAAAAAATGAACTTTCACTCTTTGGGAATGTACACTATTTAAAAAAAAAAAAAAAAATTTCAGCAAATAAAAAAAAACTTTTTTAATCAAGCCAGGAATATACTAATCTTATGTTCCTAATTAGCATCCTTGCAAAGTAATATTCATTCCAGTTTTCACCTCTCTTCCGGGCATGATAAACTAGAATGAGGTCACTCACCAATCAACTCACTTCCCAGCATTCTATCAGCATGAAAGAGTTAAGAGTATTCTAATATATACTGAAATGCACCTACAACACAAATTAAAACTTACATTTTGACCTATCCCAAAGTTAAGGGCTTTCTGAGATTCAGTATTAACACTACATATGTAACAGTTTGGGCTTGTTATTAAATCTCAAATGGTATTTTGTGGTATGAATTTTGGCAACATTGGTTTTCTCATATTAAAACAGTAATCTGTGGGATAGTCGATCATTCAGAGTCTATTATTTTCACACATTTTTAGGATATAACATGAAATTCCCTACCCATGAACTCACTGCACACTTCTCATTATTAAGAATGCATCTGTTTAGGAAGGCATGGAAATCAAGCACCTGGCTAACCCATAAAGAAGCAACCTGAAGCCACTCTTCTCTGCAATAAATAAATTAGGAAGCACTCTAGGTCAGCAGTAGCAAAAGGCCTATTTTTATTGCTGGCTTATATTAGAAATACTATACTGAAACAGACCAATTTTAGATTAAATTCAAAACTTGGTAAACTGTTCTAACGTGTCTCTTTCTACAAGATTAAAAGTTAATCTAAGAAGGTTTTTCAAGATTGTCTTTCAAAATTCAGAGATGCAAAGCAAGTTCTAGTCAAATATTTCAGAAATATCATACTAGACATAAACTATCTTTTAATCTTATTTAACATTTGATCAAAAACTCTACGAATAAAAAATAACTCTGCTTGTCCCATGGCTGGTCTCCAGCCCTACCACCCTCCGTCAGTGCTCAACCCTGAGTGCGTGATTGGCACGGTGCCTGCAGTGAGCTGTGGCTGGGCAGCCAGGGACCAGTGGCACCACACGTGGATTTACAGCCGGACTCGTGGTCTTTCATTAGACTGAATTTTTATCATGTCAGAACTATGTCAATAAACAGGATTACACTTCCAATTTTCTCACCAAAATTATTTTTTTTAATGACACTTTCCTTAGCAGCTTGGTGATCTGTCTTGTTTATACTCAGTTTTATTCTTAGAACTGTACTGAGTTTACATTTGGTCTCTAAATAGAAAAAAGATTAAAGAGCAAGTAAAAGTCAGAGCCAGTACATTGTTACCAGGATTGAAAAAAAAAAAAAAAAAAAAAAAAAAAAAAAAAAAAAAAAAAATTATACTCAGTTTTATTCTTAGAACTGTACTGAGTTTACATTTGGTCTCTAAATAGAAAAAAGATTAAAGAGCAAGTAAAAGTCAGAGCCAGTACATTGTTACCAGGATTGAAAAAAAAAAAAAAAAAAAAAAAAGCAGTGAAACTACTGTAATCTTTCTCCTTCAAACCAAACAGGAAACAGTACTATATATACTCCATTACAGCTCTCAAAGCCACAGATTGGTTTTAACCTCATTATTTGTTGGTGTGGATGGCTGACCTCACTATCACTCACTAGTGGGGAAGCACTGTAGATCTGAAAAGTACCTGTCTAATGGAGCTGTCCTAAAATGAACTTAAGAGTTATAAATGCAGTCAGGATTATCAACCAAGCACATAAATGACAGGTTTAACCACAAGCACCTACCGTGTCAAACACACTAACATAAAAAATTAAGTCTTTGCCTTAAACACTATAAAAATATTTCCAGTGAAAAACAAACATTGTACAAATTTGGCAGGTAAAGAAAACTATTACTACAGTGAAGCCCAATAAACGCTGGCACACACAATTAGTGAATTCTCACAAAGTACAGTGTTCTTAATTTACCTTTAAAGCAGTATGAAACAAATACCAATTACTAAGTACCAAAATTAAAACTACGTCATAACAGCCACTGAAGACACAATTCCTATCTATAAGGACTAATTTTGTAATTTGTTCATTTAGCTTTATTCTACAGTTTTTAACTTTCAAATGTTCAGCTGTTAAGGAAAGTTCATTGTGCCTTACTTGATAACTATAAATCAATTCCTAATAAGTGGTGTAAATAATTTCCATACTAAACTACATTATAATTTTAAAAATAATCAACCAGGCAAAAAAAATTCTGTTCCTGAGACAAAGTGGAAACTTTTAAGCAGCAAAATGTAATAAGCATACAGTACAATGTTACATTTTATTGCTTCCTCTGAAGTGAAACAGCTTAAAAATCCAGAAGCCACTGCACTTGCTTCAGCCACTTTCTGTGATTCAACAAATGGAAATGTTCCCAATTATATCATTTTCTTACATAATTAAACAATTCCTTGGTGAGACAGAGAACCGCCCTCAAATTCCTGTTTTCAACTTTTGTATCATTTCATATCAGGTACACCAGTAATTCTGTTTGCGAATTCAGATGTATATTTGAACTTTTCCTTTATTACTTAAGTTAATATCATGCACTGAGCAGCCCTTTCCAATTTAAGTATATATATTTTTAAAAGGATCCTACACTTCCTTCTACTATTTTATGATTTATCTTTCTTTGCACTTTTTCAAAGATTTCATTTGGATTTTTTTTTCGGGGGGGGGTGGCCTAAAAAATTAAAAAAAAAAATTTTTTTTGAAGAGGATAACCAACAGTCCCAGCACTATTTATTGAATAATCCATCCTTTCTCCAGTAATCTTCCATGTTATTTTTATCATACAGTCTAAATTTTCCCTCTTGCTGGCTAGGTGAATTTAGGCAAGTTACTTTATCTCTCTGTTTCAATCTCCTCATCCTCATTTCATATCGATACCCAGAACTACATCAGTTAATTCATGTTAACCACTTAGAACAATAGCTGACACATTAAATGCTGACGATCATAATCACTAAAAGCTCATAAACACACAGATGTTTCTGGACTCTGTGATTCCAGTGTCTATTCCTGAGCTAAAAGGCTGCCTCAAATTACTTTGAATTTATAACACATTAGGTTTTCTAATAAGGTATTCTTTTTCCAAAAAGTTCATGGCTATCACCCATTCATTTTATCAGATAAACTTTCTCATCAATATGTCAAGTTTTCTACAATACCGCACTGGAATTCTATTTGGAATTGTGTTATAACATTTATACACCAACTCTAGGAAATTTGGTATATTCTGTAAGAGTCACTCTCCCCCATTCAGAGAGTATATTTTCTCATCTCATTTATTGAGGTTTTATGTCCTTTAAAATTAGGTAAGTTACCAACAATTGTTATATTTATTCCTAGGTACAACCGTTTTGGAGAAAGATTTAGTGGCATATATCAGAATTTTAAATGCACATACCCTTTGACCCAAAAATTCCACTTCTAAGAATCTGACATACAGTAATACTATATAAGTGCAGATATAAAAATATAAGGCTACTTATTACAATAAAATCCTGGAAACAAATTAAATGTCTATCAGTAAGGCAATAATAACCTGCAGCATATTCATGGAATGGAAGAATATTCAGCCATTACAAAGAATATAGAATCAAAGGTACTGGTTTCGAGAAGAGTTCTACAAACTATTATGCTAAAAGCAGGAAAAGCAAGCTGCAAAATTAATGTCTTCACTTTTTTTTAACTGGGAAACAAAAATATATGTAAAGTATTGAGTACACAGCCTGGTTCTTATTAAGCATTTTAATCACCTTACAAAATTAAACGTGACTTGGTTGGTTGAGTACTATTTCATTTCACCTATCTTTTACGGCCTGCCTTGCTCTACATAAGATTTAATGGTGGCCCCGTAACACAGCACTTCAGAAAAATAAGCTTTCAACTGACATTCTACTCATAAAAATTTAAGAATGCAAACGTCCCTAAAATGTAATGTTTAACTAGTGATACTTTTCAATATGCCATAAAATCTCAACACCATGATTCAGGAGAAAATGTATGACTCCTTCTAAATCATCATTTTACTATGGCAATCTACTGAAAACTTACTTCTCTCCATACATGAAATAACCTTTTTAGAGTGTGTGATCTTGGATATTAAGTGCCAGAGATCACACTGCAGGAACACAGTGACATTCTCTGTAATACGGAAACAAAGCCTTTCCTCCGAAGAAAAGTAAAAAATGTAAGCTTATTTTAAAATCATGCAAAATCATGCCTTTTATTCTAAATCTTTAGATTGTTCTTAATCAGTGTAAGGTCAAAAAGGTACACATGAAAGTTTTCTTAAAGAGAGAACACTAAATTCCTTAGAAAAATTTATTCACTACTAAATGTAACCGCTAACTTCTGCCAGCCAGAAAACAAGGTCTTGAGATCAGAAACTCCAGGGCCTTATTATACCTGGTCCGAGATACTATGAATAAACATTTCAAACAGAAAAAAAAAAAAAAATCAAACCAGTACCTGCGTAAGCACTTTGATACTGTTTGAAGTAATGAATTGATTTTTAAGGGAGAAGACTTTTACTCTTCACATTTCTGTATTCCCGAAATCGTTTAAAAGAGCAGGTACTATTTTATGGTGAAAAAGGTTAAAATGTACAAAAGGAGAGGAGAATATTAACTGATTTTTAAGAACTTCAGGGGACTTCCTTGGTGGCTCAGTGGTTAACAATCAGCCTGCCAATGCAGGGGACACGGGTTCGAGCCCTGGGTCCGGGATAATTCCACATGCCGCGGAGCAACTAAGCCCGTGGGTCACAACTACTGAGCCTGCGCTCTAGAGCCCGCAAGCCACAACTACTGAGCCCACGTGCCTAGAGCCTGTGCTCCCAGAGAATCCACCGCAATGAGAAGCCCGCGCACCCGCAACAAAGACCCAACGCAGCCAAAAATTTTTAAAAATAAATAAATTTACTTAAAAATAAAGAAGAACTTCAGCTTTTTAATGTCATATACAAATTGGTGTGAAAGCACTGAGAAAATGGCATAATACTTCAAAGCACATGGAAAAATTGATAGGAAGAAGTGTTACTTTTTTGAGGAACCCACACGTCTTTGCCAATTTTTATTGTTTAGAGTTCATCTAATTGTCCATTTTTAAGGGTATTTTGTGGTACTTTTGAAAGTTTAATTCAAACTAAACTATTAAAAACTGTTAAGAGATTAGTTTTTTCAATGTTACCGTAAGTAAATAAAACAGAGTTAAAACAACAAAAATCCAACCTACTCCACACGGGCTGAGTGTTTGCCGTCCCAATGTCTTGTCGCGGGCGCGCGCATACCAGCGACAGTGACATCAGATCGAAACCACACGGTTTCGCCAGGGACCAACCACTCCCGCAAAGACAGCAGCCGCCGCCCACCGGGGTGGCGCCGGCCCGACCTCCGCTCCCCGCGCCCGGCTTCCCGGCGGGACCTGTTGCGCGTTCCCGCCCGCCCTGCTCCCTCCCCGCGCAGGCATGAGCCAGGGACTGGCAGCGACGCCGCCGCGATGCACCTGCCTGGGCCCCGGCCGTCCCCACCCCCGGCCGCCCGCCCGCTCCTCGGGCCCCGGCCCGGCCGCCAGCCCGCAGGAGGAGGGAGACGGGCCCCCGGCGGGACAGGCCCCCGAAGCGCTCACCTTGGCGGCCGCGGCCCTGGCGGACATCTTGTCTCTCTGGTGCCGCACGACGTTCCTCGGACCCGAGAGTCCTCGCCGCCAGCCACCGGCTCCTCACGCAGCTGCCCAGATAAACATCTCCCGGGAGCGAGCGGGGCGGGGGCGCCGGAGAGGCCCGGCCCACGGGGAGGGGACTCAACTCGGACAAAAGTCCGCGCCGCGCCAGCCCCGCCCGGGACTCCCCGCGGGGCGCGCCCGGCCGCAGCCCCGCCGCCAGCACGGGCCCGCCCGCTCAACGCTCGGCAGCACCGAGCCCTCCGCGGCCCGCCCGCCGGCTCCCTGCGAGCCGCTTCCGCACGTAACTTCCCAAGAACGAGCCGCAACGACGGGACGTGGCGTCGGCGGGCTGAGCCGGCGCCGGCAACCGCGATGGCCACGCAAACCTGCCAACCCGACCCGGCCCACTGAGCATGCCCGGCCGGGGGGCGGGGCCGTGGCAGGGGCAGGACCGCGAGCGGGGGGCGGGCCCGCGGCGGGGGCGGGGCCACGGGGGCGAGGGGCGAGCAGCTGGTCAGCTTCCTGTCCGGACGCGACCCCTGTCGCGGAAGGAAAAGCCCAGTTTCCGAAGTATCTTGGAGACGGAGTTTCCTGTTTGTTCGCATCACGGGTCAGACGGAAAGGGCCCCCGAGGAGCGAGCCTCCGTGTACCCAGCCTTTGCGACTTGAACAGAGACACACCTGGCCGCGGCCCCCGCCGCCCGCCTGCCTAGGCCTCGCTGAGAAGTGCGTCCTGGCTGTCGTTGTGGACGGATCGACTACCCCGCGGACACTGGTCACGGGCACCAGGGGGCTTACGCACACGAGGCCTCGATATAGACCCAACACCCCCTTCTCCAGCCGGTACAGACAGGGATCCCAAAAGCATATTTTTGGCATAAAAAATGTTGAAATTCTTAGTGGCGAGAGAAGGGGAGGCACCCAGCAGAAGAGGCTGCGAGGACGTTCTGTCCACGGTCCGGCTGATCAGCCCGCAGTGCAGATGCCCTCGCTAGACACCAAGGACTATTTAAGAAACCTTTCCCGCCCTCATTATTCTACACTCTGTAAAATGTAAAGCTCTTCACAAATGTCAGGAATTCTTAGTAACATTAAATGGTAAGTTCCTTAAAAGTACCTAGTATAGTGCCATAAAAGGTACACGAGAAACAGAAAAAAGCAGAAACATCAGGTTTTAAACGATCGTTTTCTCTGTAGAATTCAAACTGTATGAAAAGATCTAACTTATTTTAACCAAGAAATATCTGTATAGCATACATAAATATCAATTAAAATTTCAAAGTAAAATACCATACATTTTGCAACCTGAAGCTATGGAACTAGAAAAAAGCATTCTGCAAATCAAACCCTTATTCTTTTCTTTTTTTTCCCCATGCACAGAAATGGTTACAGTCACTTTTGTTTTAAAGTCATGTTGGATGTGACTTTTGTTTTTGGACAAAGTATTATTCTTTTAAGAACTGTAATTAAAATTTCCTTATGAACAAATGCTATTTTTTTAAATTGTGGTGATATTTTTTCATTTGAAAAGGTGGCTATGGAAGACCTTCCACATTATCTTTATTAGTCTTCCCATTTAATAAGATGTGCAATCAGCATGACCTGCCTGGAACTAGACATTGTACCTTTAACAGACCTAAACCTAGAAATGTTATCTACAAATGCACTAAGACCTTTTCTCTTTCCTCATTTGTCACTCTTCATCAAGCCTACCGTATATAAGTTAAATGCTAGATTACATAATGATCTGTCACAGATCTAATACATCTCATGGCAATTTTAGTTTATTTTCCTTTTGCCATGGTTTTAAAAATAATGAAATCAAGCAAGAAATTTAACCTTGAGAATACTATGCTTTAAAAATTACATTGATAAAAATATTTCAATGAATAATAGTATACTTTAAAATTTTTTTCAATGGTAGTTATAATATCTAAATTAAGCTGTACGAATGGGAGAAAATATTTGCAAATGAAGCAACTGACAAAGGATTAATCTCCAAAATTTACAAGCAGCTCAATATCAAAAAACCAAACAACCCAATCCAAAAATGGGCAGAAGACCTAAATAGACATTTCTCCAAAGAAGATACACAGATTGCCAACAAACACATGAAAGGATGCTCAACATCACTAATCATTAGAGAAATGCAAATCAAAACTACAATGAGGTATCACCTCA
>NC_041224.1:36530361-36550384 GCF_002837175.3 Physeter macrocephalus | reverse complement strand
TAAAAATAGAACTACCATACGACCCAGCAATCTCACTACTAGGCATATACCCTGAGAAAACCATAATTCAAAAAGTGTCATATACCACAATGTTCATTGCAGCTCTATTTACAATAGCCAGGACATGGAAGCAACCTAAGTGTCCATTGACAGATGAATGGATAAAGAAGATGTGGCACATATATACAATGGACTATTACTCAGCCATAAGAAGAAACAAAATTGAGTTATTTATAGTGAGGTGGATGGACTTAGAGACTGTCATACAGAGTGAAGTAAGTCAGAAAGAGACAAATAAATACCGTATGCTAACACATATATATGCAATGTAAAAAAAAAAAAAAGTGGTTCTGAAGAACCTAGGGGTAGGACAGGAATAAAGACACAGATGTAGAGAATGGACTTGGGGACACGGGAAGGGGGAAGGGTAAGCTGGAACGAAGTGAGAGAGTGGCATGGACACATATACAGTACCAAATGTGAAATAGATAGCTAGTGGGAAGCAGCCACATAGCACAGAGAGATCAGCTTGGTGCTTTGTGACCACCTAGAGGGTTGGGATAGGGAGGATGGCAGGGAAATGCAAGAGGGAGGAGATATGGGGATACATGTATATGTATAGCTGATTCACTCTGTTATAAAGCAGAAACTAACACACCATTGTAAAGCAATTATACTCCTATAAAGATGTTAAAAAATTAATTAAGCTGTACAATTTTTTTTAATGTCTCTCCTTTTCTCTAAAGAATCAAGAGAACGTTTTTGTCATTTGTAAAAATAAAGGTAAAAGTTAGTTGTCAAGAATTAAAAGCACATCTCCATTCCTACAGTTTATTTCCGGGGAGATGGTTTGATAAGAAGTGGAAAGCATAAAGCATAATCTCAGATAGTTGCCCCTTTAACAATGAAGAGTTTATCCTTTGAACATCAAAAAAAGGTTCACATTATACCACCACTTTAATGCCTACATATGGATGTGATTATAGCTCCTCTAGATCAATTATATGGGAAGAAATACAAGCAAATTTGAGATTCTCATTTAGAATTACATTAAAGTTTAACCAAGAATCTCTTTCGATTGCACAGACTATTTCTGATCATCTAATGCAAACTGAACAGGAAACTAAAAAACCACAACACTTTCAAAGACAACTTCCTGTGGGATTTTTGGTGTCTGTGGCTCAGAATGAAAAAAACAGCATGTGTGCGAAATCTTTATAAATCTTAAAACCATTTATTAAAACAGCTTTGACCAAATGAACAACTATAACCACACCCACATTTTACATATATATATTTATCTTTCTGTTACCAAAAAAATCCTTAGAAAAACATATTGTTATTTTTAGTATGAGCTGTGAGTTTACACATGAAATATAAAGGGGAAGTATGGCACTGTGGCAGAAAATGAGACAGTCTTGATAATGTCACAAAAGAGGACATATATTCAAAATACTGGAATTAGGAGAACTTTATCAGAGCATTGTAACAACAAAATAAAATGAGTAATCCTAATCTCACTCTTATGCCATATCTTTAAAAATTCTATGAACTGCTTCAGAGTTTTCCTCTGCCGATAAGACTCATTATAACACTGTTAAATAGGAAAAAGTTTTTTAAGGCTCATAAAGTTTCTAGATTTCACAGACCAGTAAAATTTCACAAAAACAAAACAAAACAAAATAAAAAAACCCACTTTAGGGGTACAATACAGAATGACCAACTTTTAATCTTATTTTATTTTGCAAAGTAACGAACATTTAAAAACAAACATTATGAACTGTACACTTAAATATGTTTAAAATGGTACATTTTATATAGATTTTTGCCAGAATAAAAAAGAAATACCAAAAGAATGTTACTATCACCAACATCATTTCATTTTTTTAAAGGACGTAGAAACACTAAAAACAAGTCATTTTTTATTCAGTTCAAAATAAAGAACAGTCCTTCCTAAGAAGAGTTCCTCCTAAGGAAGAGTGGGGCCATCCTTCCTCTGACCGTGGCAAGGTAGAGCTTTCTCTTTTCAGGGTCCTGAATGTCACACAACCAGGCCGACTAGAAACTTCATAATTCCGTGGAATCCATGACTCCAGCTGGACTGGAGGGAGCAGTCTGCCCCTCCTTCACAGCTCCTGTTTCCCACTTCTACACTCTCCTAATGATCCCTCAAAGACCTCCTCCCCAGCCCAAGCAGATAATTCATAGAGAAAACAGAAATTGAGGAATGGAAACTCCCTTCCCTTCCTACCAAATATGACACACCTATCCTAACATTTGCTTTTCTTCTCTTTCCCTCCCCCAGGGCAGGGAATCCCATCTGGGGGCCTGGCCCTATCAGCCAAGTTCTCTGGCCATCATCTTTGTCATCTCTCAGCTAAAGGATTCTACCTCTCAGAATTCAAGCTTCTCCTAGTTTCTCCCATCTTAAAAACGGAAGGAAAAAACAAAAACAAAAGCCCCTGACTCCACCCAGGCCACCTTCAAAGGTGTGACAGCAGTGCAGCTGTACAACCCGGCGCTCAGAAGGCCCTGCACTTGGGGTTTAATGCTCTGAATCTGAATGATTTTCGCTTTGGATTTGTGTTTTGTAAGTGAAGGTGGATAGAGCGCACACTGGGGTCCTGTGGTCTCAGCTCACACTGGTCCTGGCTCCTGTGGCCTCTGGGGAGGGGCTCCAGGCTGCCCGCTCCCAGGACTCCTGAAGCCTGGCCTGTACCTCCCTCCCTGACAGGGATGGGCAAGGGCTGGGTACCACAGCATCCTGGGTGGGGCAAGAGCCCAGGCAGGCAGTGCTGTTTCCCACCTTGGTAGGGGGAGCCTCTCTCAGCTCCCACTCGGGTACCAAGCCTTCCCGGCCTGGAGGTTTAAGAATCCCTGGTGGTTGCCATCTGCTGTGGGCTGCAGCAGCAGGCCAGGAGCTCAATCCCCCCAGACCCTGTGCCCAGCTAGGGCATCTTGGTCAGGCAGCTTGTGAGAAGGGGGTTCTGCTAGGCCCAGCAGGCCAAGTGGGACCCCCAGGGCCCTGGAGGGTCTTCTGGTTGTGATTATCCCAGGTCCAGGGGTGCTCCCCCTGCCTGTGGGTCTCTGCTTGGGAGTGGGGTCCTCTCTCCTCCCAACCTTTCTGAGTCTGCCTGTGCTTGTCTCTTCTGGCTGGCTTGAGGGACAACTCCAGGGACAAGCCATGAAATATCTATTGTATAATTCAACTAATTCCTCATACGAGTTAAATGTTCTGATCTTTGCATTTAAAACTAGCCTGATATAAAGATAAATGATAAAATTATATGTACTGTTAATGATACTTTTTTCTGCTTTTTGAGCAAAGGGTTCCACATTTTCATTCTGCACGGGATCCCACAAGTGGCACAGGCAGCTTCGAGTCCAGCCCCTCTAGACAGTGTTCTACCGGTTCATGATGAGCTTTCCGAGAGTTCTGTCACCTCTGGGTCTCTCTGTTGTCAATGCCTGCCCTGGGCTCTTGGCATCTTTCTTTTCCCCCTTAATTTCACAACTAATACAGGCGTACATTCCTTCTGTAAAAGACTCAAGCAATAGGTATTTTTTACAAGTCCAACTGGCCTACATCCCCATTTCCACTACCCAGGAATACTGGTATTTAAATCTAACTAGAGAGTGATATCGAAATGGCTTTTTTTGATTGAAGTACATGCTTATTTAAAATAAAAATGTTAAACTGATACTGTCGACTTGCCAACCAAGAATATTAGATCAACCTATCCTGTTTCCCCCACCCATATGAACGCTTGATATTAATCTTATACATTTTTGCCCGTCTGGCAGACAAAAACAGTATATTACTTGACGTTTATTCATTTACCCCCTTTTTTCTGTTAGGTTATTTATCTTACTGCTTTGTTGAAGTTCTGTAAGGATCCCTTTGTATTCAATGCATTCTAAGACGTTTTAGTCTGCTGCCTGTGTGTGTGAGTGTGTCTGTGTATACGAAATAAAATTTCTTTTGGAATAATTTTAGCTTTACAGAAGAGTTGAAAAGATAGTACAAAGACTTCCTTTATACCTTTCACCTAGGTTCCCCTAATGTCAACATTTTATATAACTATGGTAGATTTGTTAAAAACCAAAAAAATTAACAATGTTACAACATTATCAACAGAAGTACATCAAGTTCTGCCAGTTTTAACTCTTTAATTTCTCTGATATTCTTCCAATTTTGCCAAGCCTCCTCCTTTCCAAATCTTATGAAAACTATTTTGGCCATGTCCATTTTGAGCCTCTAGAATTTCTTAAGTTCAAGTCTGTAAACATGACTATGAATGAGGCAGAGGGTAAATTAAAAAGTCACAGAGGACAACACACAGGGCACACCTGGAGTTTCATGGTTCTTATTATACTCAAGGAACTTATTTTCTCAGACTCATCATTGTAAAAGAACTTCTGTGAGATATTTTCTCAGCCTCAAACAATAAATGGAGACTAGAAGAAATCTTTCTATCCCACTTCAGTTTGGCGTCTGTCTTTCCCAGATGGCAGGGAGTACCAAACTCATTGGATTAAAAAAAAAAAAAACAGATATATTCCTTAACAGAAGCTAAACAGTCTGGTCTCCCAAAGTATAATGTTCGGATTTTGTTTACAGTTTATGCATGTGTAAAACCTTTATAACAGTAGTCTTTTTTTTTTTTTTGCGGTACCTGGGCCTCTCACTGTTGTGGCCTCTCCCGCTGTGGAGCACAGGCTCCGGATGCGCAGGCTCAGCGACCATGGCTCACGGGCCTAGCCGCTCCGGGGTATGTGGGATCTTCCTGGACCGGGGCACGAACCTGTGTCCCCTGCATCGGCAGGCAGACTCTCAACCACTGCGCCACCAGGGAAGCCCAATAGTAGTCTTTTAAAACAAATAATAAACATAAAATGTAGAAAAGTTAGTGGAACTCCACTGAAAAAGAGGTAAATATATTTTTATATTTAACATAATTTTAAAAGGAAGTAAAATATATACATATATTTGCAAAATAAACAAATAAAAGGAATTGCTTTTAGAGGAGGGAGAGACATCAATAATATGAGACTTTTCTAGACAGACTCGATATTATAGTTTTGACTTTGGAAACAAAAATGTTTTGCATATTTTTTAAAAAATGAAATCAAGAAGAAAAAAGGCATCTGTAAATACTGGGGTGAGAAAATAAACACTACTTTGGTGCCCTAACCATACAAAGAAAAGAACTGTTCCCAATGACTTGTCCAAAGTGCTTTGACTGTATTCTCAGTGGAATATCTTCTAAGGGAAAGGGCACTGCAGAGAAATCTTAAATTTCATCCAGTAGTCTGTTAGTAACAATATCAACATTATTACTTTGAAATTTTTATCTACGTGTGTGCACATTAACTAATATAAAACTGACATACTCATTAGTGTATTAACTAATATATCGTAATTAGCTGTTTTATATATGTATTAAGTAATACATTAGTATTTTTAATATATATTAGTATTATTAACATACAATAATTTACAATATTAGCATTATCACATTATGTGTATAACAGTTTCAAAGTTAAATGTAAATATATAACAGTTTCAAAGTAATAATGTTAATATATATTATTAGCATTAGTATATGCTAGTAATGCTAAATTATAATATATGTTTTCACACTAGTCATATATTAGTTAATATATCAATATATATTAATGTATGTTAACACAGGAACCAAAATTTTCCACTGAAAAGAGAAAAAAGCGTAAAATTGAAGAAGTTAAATAAAAATTTTGCAATTCTAATTTAAGTTAAAAAATCAGTATAACAACTTTAAAAATATACTTAAGAGGAAAAGAAACATATATATGTATCTACATGTTCCAGGACACTTGGAGATACCAAAATTCCAGGATGCTCAAGTCCCTTACAAAAACCAGCTGATTACAGGTATGGAGCAAGAAACATACAAGATAATCCTGGGATATACTGCGCCAGAAAGCAAGGAAATTCTCAAAGAATAATGGATCAAAAGGTGAGAGAAGCAACCAAGTAGCTTCCACTGGACAAAAATGAAACAATTTGAGCCTCAAAAAAAAAAAAACGCAATTGACTGAAACACACTGAATATTTAAAACCCATGAATTCATAATACAAGCATACCTCGTGTTATTATACTTTGCAGGTATTGCATTTTTTTATAAATTGAAGGTCTGTGGCAACCCTGCATTGTCTGTGGCAACCCTGCATTGAAGGTCTGTGGCAACCCTCCATTGTCAGATGGCTTGCATTTTTTATCAATCAAGCATTTTTTAATTAAGGTATGCACATTCTCTTTCAGACATAATGCTATTATTGCACACTTAACAGACTACAGTATAGTGCAAACATTATTTTTATATGCATTGGGAAATCAAAAAAATTCATTTGACTCGCTCTAGTGTGATATTTGCTTTATTGCAGTGATCTGGATTAGAACCTGCCATATCTCCGAGGTCTAGCTATAATATCAAAAAAGAGAGTAAATAAGCAAGAGAGGCCCCCAAACAACTACGTATTGAGTAGCTCTAGCTATAACTCAGGTACCAACTCCTTATTCTCTAAGCTGTCAATTAAAAGGAAAGAATATATATTCTGTCTGAATATTATTGCAGATAACCAAATGACTCTAACTGATGAGGGAAAGTTCCTTATGAAAGAAACTCCAGCTAATAAATCTGGGAGGAATGATGGAATTAGGAAATCATCATCTTGTAACACTGAAATAATACATTCGGGTACTGATCATCAAAGGATCAACCCACCCATCAATGTTATAGCATTATTGAAAGTAAGACAGGCCAACACTGATGCCTCTGTGTGATGCGACTGGAAGCACACAACCCTCTCTACAAAGGACACCTGCCCCAAGAGTGGCACCTGAATGAAATTCACCTATAGGGCGACTTCCACAAACAGAAATACAAGAGCTGGAGATGTACCTTAAATGACTCCACGAGGAAGCAGACAGACAAATGCAGAATGTGGGAGGTTCCATATACTATATAGAACTATACTATACTATTCCTATAGTATATAGGAAAACTCAGCCAGTTTTCAGAACAAATTAATAGGAAAAAAGAAAAGAAAAGCAAGTTGGGACTGCTATGGACCTTATATGGATGGAATCCTTTTCAAATCTACCTATTGTAAAAAAGACATTTTGAGACAATTGGGGAAATTTAATTATGGACTAAGTGCTAGATGATACCAAGATATGATCATGGCATGTGGCCACATAAGTAAGGTATCCTTTTTGAGGAGATGCATATTGAAACATGCAGAGCTGAAACAGCACCATGTTTGGGACTTGCTTTAAAATACTTCAGCAAAGAGAAAAATTTTAAAATACAGGCAAAAAAAAGCAGCAAAATATTGAAAATTGTTGAATCCAGGTAATGGGCATATAAGAGGTTTAATGTATCATTCTTTTTACTTTAGGGTACGTTTGAATGTTGGTGTACATTTGAAATTTGTTATCATGAAAATCAATAAAAACAGAAATATTCCCATCAGCAAAGGTAGGGAGATTACAAATAATTGTCAGAAATTCTTGCCATCCCTGTTTGGATGCCCCATTGCAATGTGACAGGGCAGCTCTTCTCAACAAGAGGTAGAGTCTTTCTTTTCTACCCCTTGAATCTGGGTAGCAGCATGACTTGTTTTAAAGGGCAAACATGACACAAGCAGAAGGCTGAAAAGCACTTGGGCATCAGGGCTTGCTGTCTCTTGCTGCTGAGGACCCTGCGACCTCCAGGGGAAGAAGCCCAGGTTAACCTGCTGGAGAGGTCACATGGAAAGGAAACAAGATGCTCTGGCTGACAGTCTGCCAACCTCCAGAGACATGAGCAAGGGAATTCTAGACCATCCAGTCCCAGCCAAGCCACAAACTGACGGCACCAACCTGAGTGAGCCCAGGCAAGTCTAGCAAAAGAACCACTTAGCTGATCTGAGCCCAAACTGCCAGCTCATAGAACCATGATTATTTTTAAAGATGCTTAGTATTGGGGTGATTTGTTACACTGCAAGGACAAACTGATACGTAAGGCTAAACCGATAGGAGTACTACACAAACACATGCAAAAGATTAACTTCTTAGTACTGTGGGGTACGTGGCATGTGCTCTGTAAGTGTATCTGAATGGGACTTCCACATTGCTAAAAAATGATATCTATAGAAACTGCTCTAAAGGCAACGAAGGCTTAGGTAGACTGCCTCCTTTTGTATGTATAATAAGGACTATAAAACCAAGTAGTCTCTCCACTGATAAAGGTAGGTATGACCAGGCTTCCCTGGTGGCGCAGTGGTTGAGAATCCGCCTGCCGATGCAGGGAACACGGGTTCGTGCCCTGGTCTGGGAAGATCCCATGTGCCGCGGAGCGGCTGGGCCCGTGAGCCGTGGCCGCTGGGCCTGCGCGTCCGGAGCCTCTGCCCCGCAACGGGAGAGGCCACAGCAGTGGGAGGCCCGCGTACCATTAAAAAAAAAAAAAAAAAAAAGGCAGGTATGACCGATAAACTACGTAGAACTTTTTTTTTTCTTCTAAGGACTAAAAAGGTCTGGCTCTGCACCCTGGTCACCTATGATCAGACACTACACAATAGCCTTTGGGATTGCTGGCAGACAGCCCTGCCTGTCTCCTCTGACACAATTCTGCAACCCAAGTAGCCAGTACATAGAGAGAGCATACACTCTCCTGTCAGAGTCTGGCTGACCCACCCTCCCCTAAGGGCCGCGCTGGGGCTACCCAGCACCCAGGAACACATCTGGGACACTTTCCAACAGGGCATATTTCACCCTGTGGACCCTAAGGACAAACATGACCCTAAGGACCCTAAACAAATCATGTTTCCTCTTTATGACAGGTGTTCACCAGCAGATGCTGGATTCAGACATAAGGAGTGTTTAGGGTGCCACAGACAAACTAAACCAAAGTCACTGAGGTGCATAGTGATGTTTTAGCTAAGGTATTTTTTACTATAACAAAATATTAAAGGATTTTAAATTGACTGATCAATTTAGCTGAATCACATAGCTTTAAAATAATCTTTGTAAGGATTCTGTAGCTCATCTTAGTATCATTAGCAAAACACTGTACTTGTAAAAGAAAAATTCAACATAGTTAAATATTTCTCCATAATACTAGCTATTTATTTGGAAATATATGAAAGTTAATTTGATACTTTAATTTTTGATGAATATGGCTACTACTTTCAGTACCTTAGAATTACTTTTCGCACAAATGCCACCCACATTTACATGCTAATTTATCCAGTCTCTTCATTTATATTTTTAAAGGTGCAATATAATTTTTTGTAAGTATTTTTAAAGCACAAGAATCTTATAAGTAAATGACCATATTTTATACTATTTTGAATTAGCAAACTATTATTTAGTAAATGTTGCAAAAGCCTTTTTGGACTATGGGCTTGGAATCAACATTATTCAACAAGGTTTAATGATACAGAAAGATGGTATTTGGGAAGAATGGACTTTAAAAACTAAAACATAAATACGTAAATATGTTGGTGGCAGCTTCATTATTTGTGGAACTAAACTTAAAGGGGACAAATGAAAACCTGAGGCTGAGCTGAAGGTACAGCAGAAACTAAGGGCAGCAGACTGATCCCTCACTTGAGGGAGCGCTTTTGAGCTCCTGCTCCTGGCAGTTCTACCTTCTCTTTTTGAAAGGGCCAAGCACAGAGCTAGGAAAAGCCATTAGATTCATTATCTTTCTACTTAAAACCAAAATAAATGTCCTCTTTGGTTAACAAAGTGTGGACACACATGGTGAAGGCATCAGAAAGAACAGGATGGAAATATCTGGGAAAGGTCTTCTGGGACTAAAGTTTCCTCATCTACACAACAGTGGGGGAGGGGCGTTAGGGGTGGGGTGACCCGGAGGGATTGATGTGTGGGTGGGGATGGGCTGGATTAATTCTCAGACCCTTTCTAGCCATAACTTTCAGTGATCTGAAGAGTCAAAAGCTGAAGATCTTTTTCATCCCTGAAGCTATGAGGCCACTGTGGGATTTGGTTATTCGTAGGTCTTACAAGTTTTGGAAAGATACATATTATAAAACCATATAATTTGTTTCTATGAAAAGCTAACTTTAAACAAGTTTAATTTTAAATGTGATTAATATTTCCATGAGAGTACCTTTATGAAAATGAAAAGTTTTATAAAAGCTGGGCAAATTAAAAAACATGTAAAAATCCAGCTTAACTTAAATCTGTGTGTGAGAGTGTGTATGTTTTGAAAGGGTGTGGTTTCCTGACTGGATTGTTTGGAAACATTCTGACAAAGCCAAATTCACTTCTCTGATAACCTGAAGGCAGCAACGGAACTGGCACTTAAAATAGCACAAAAGACGATATTCCTATACATATAATCAATTTAAGTCAACTGAGAACTGTGATTTTAAAAAGATTTCTAATCTGTATTCTCCTAATTCCTTTTTAGAGATAGTCTACACCAGGGGTCCCCAACCCCTGAGCTGCAGACAGGTATGGGTCCTTGGCCTGTTAGGAACCCGGCTGCACAGCAGGAGGTGAGTGGCAGGCAAACAAGGGAAGCTTCATCTGCCGCTCCCTATGGGTCACATTACCCCCAACCATCCCCCCACACCCCTTCCATGGAAATATTACCTTCCACGAAACTGGTCCCTGATGCCAAAAAGGCTGGGGACCGCTGGTCTACACAATAAACCAGATTGGAAAATTTAGCAACACTTTGCATGCTTTTCACTCATTCACTCATTCATTCATTAACTCATTTACATCTATTCAACAAATATTTATACATCTCTTTATTTTTTACAAATATTTATACATCTCTTAGTATATGCCAGAAACAATGTCTTTTAATGTTTTTCCCAGTTTTTCTTTTTCATACTCCTTTACTCTCACTCCTGCTTTTGTTAGGTATGATGCCATATTCAGATTACTCAAGAATACATTTAATGGGACTTCCCTGGTGGTCCACTGGTTAAGAATCCACCTTCCAATGCAGGGGACGCAGGTTCGATCCCTGGTCAGGGAACTAAGATGCCGAGGGGCAACTAAGCCCACACGCCACAACTAGAAAGTCCATGCACTGCAACTACTGAGCCTGCATGCTCTAGAGCCCACGAGCCACAACTAGAGAGAAGCGTGTGCACCGCAAAGAAAGATCCCACATGCCGCACCCAAGACCCAAATCAGCCAATAAATAAATAAATAAATAAATAAATAAACAAATAAATATTTTTTAAAAGAATACATTTACAATTGAAGTACGGTTGATTTACAATGTTGTGTTGATTGCTGTGCAAACAAATAAGTAAATATTTTTTTAAAAAGAGACATGTAAAATGTGGTACTAAAATCACAATTCTCTCTTACTGAGGGAAAAACACACCCCCCTGGGTCAGCCCCTCACACTGTGGTGTCAGGAGGAGTGAACAGATTCCTGAGTAGTTTGGTACACTCTACCATCCCCCCTCAAGGGAACTACAGTCCTGGCTGGACTTACTTATGCTTCTTCCACTATTGTTAAGAGAAGTTATTCTTGGGACGACCAACTTTTAGAGAGTCAACCTGGGACACAGCAATACAAACAAAAGACATAATACTATGATATATAATAAGTAACTATACACGTTACTGCTTTAACATAAAAAATTAGGTGCTGATGGAAATTGTATTATTCTGCATTATTTCCCTTTCTGTTACGTAAATGTTATTATTTAAATAAAACAACACTAGAACTAGTTAATAGTGGCAATCAGTAGTAATTAATAGGACTAATTAAATAATGTGTGAGAAAAATATAACAATATTTTTTAACGTTTCTGTCCTCTGATACAGCACTGTAACTCTTTTTAAATTATTTATTAGATATTTAAATTTTGTAGGCTTTATACTGTGTACTTTTAAGATATATGAATGTAAGACTTCTTAAAAGGAAAATATAAATAAAAGGCTAAACAGATATTACTTATATTTAACCACCACCACCACACACAGAAATATCCTGTTACTTTCTGCTCCATGATACAGTAGGGTATTTTTACTCTTTCTGTTTCCTTTCCCCATAATACCTGTCTGAACTGACTGCAGCTGCTGAGACACCCCTCTTCTCTTCCTGTGGTGGCAACAATGAACACAGTCACGTGTAAAATTCACTCTGACTTGCCGCTCTGCCTTTGTCAGGCCCACAGGACAATGATGCCTGGTGTCAGTCCAGTGTGATGATATCAAGATAAACATCCTCTCAACAAAAACATTTCAGCGTGGAGTAGTTACAATTTTATTTACTAGCAAGAGCAGGTTTTTAGACTTGTGGGAATTCATTTCAACCCTTCCCAAACCATCCATCCACTTTGTATCTACAGGCTGGTTTGTTAAGCAGGTCATCTGCACCTATAACTTCATCAAATAAGCTACGTCTAAAAGATCCACTGTTTTATAAAACTCTCCATTTTGAAATAATTATAGATTCACAAGAAGCTGCAAAGAAATGTACAGGGAAGCCCCGTGTTCCCTTCACCCAGCCTTCCCCTGAGGTCAGCAATGAATACAACTCCAGTATCACTCTGATACCAAAAATGCACACTGGGACAATCCAAAGACTATACTTAGATTTCAGGAGCTGTGCGTACGCTCGTGCGCACGTGCCTGCACGCAGCTCTACACCACTTGTATAACCACACCCAGCAGCCCCCACTCACACTCTGTCTTCCCCACAGGGCTCCCTCCTGTCAGCCCTTTATAGCCACACCCGTCTGGTCCCCCCATCCCCTAAGCTGGCAACTACTAATCTGTTCTCCATCTCTATAATTACATTACTTCATGAATATTACATAAATGGAATAACATAGTATGTAACCTTTTGGAATTGGTTTTTTTCACTCGGCACGATTTCCCTGAGGTTTCTACAAGCTGTTGCATGTACCAAGGGCTCCTCTCTTCTTAGTGCTGAGCAGTGTCCCAAGGTATGGATGGATAACAGTCTGTTCAACCATCACCCACTGAAGGACATCTGAGGAGTTTCCAATTCTTGGCTGTCATGAATAAAACTGCTATGAGTATCTGTGTACCAATCCCTGCATGAAAATAACTCTTCATTTCTCTGGGATAAATGCCCAAGAATTCAAATGCTGAGTCTCTATGGTGAATCCACTTTTAGTTTTGAAAGGAACTGCCCAACTATTTTCCAGAGAAGCTGTACCATGTTACATTCCTCCCAGCAATGAATGAGGGATCCAGTGTCTCTGCATCCTTGGTGTTATCACTATGTTTTATTTTAGCCATTCTGATAGGCGTGTGATGATATCTCATATGGTTTTAATTTGCGTTTCCCTAATGGCTAATGATGTTAAACAGCTTTTCATGTGTTTTTTAAAATTTAAATTTTTATTTTTATTTACTTATTTGGCTACATTCGGTCTTAGTTGCAGGATCATCCTTGCGGCATGCGGGATCTTTCATTGTGGCATACAGGATCTTTCATCGCGGCACGCAGGCTCCAGAGCACGCAGGCTCAGTAGTTGGGGCGCGCAGGCTCTAGAGCGCACAGGCTTAGTTGCCCAGCGGCATGTGGGATCTTAGTTCCCTGACCAGGAATCGAACCTGCATCCCCTGCATTGGAAGGCAGATTCTTAACCACTGGGCCACCAGGGAAGTCCCTCATGTGCTTTTTCCTTTTTCGGCTGCACCATGCAGCTTATGGGATCTTAGTTCCTGACCAGGAGTTGAACCGGACCCTCAGCAGTGAAAGCAAGGAGTCCTAACAACTGGAACTCCAGGAAATTCCATTTTCTCATCAAATTGTTTTTTTTACTGTTTTTTGGTTTTTTTTGTTTGTTTGTTTGTTTGTTTTTTGTGTTTTTGCGGTACGCGGGCCTCTCACTGTTGTGGCCTCTCCCGTTGCGGAGCACAGGCTCCGGACGCACAGGCTCAGTGGCCATGGCTCACGGGCCTAGCCGCTCCGCGGCATGTGGGATCTTCCCGGACCGGGGCACAAACCCGTGTCCCCTGCATCGGCAGGCGGACTCTCAATCACTGCGCCACCAGGGAAGCCCTTTACTGTTGTTTTGAGAGTTCTTCATACAGTCTAGATACAAGCAGTTTGTTGGATGCATGGTTTGCAAATATTTTTTCCCAGTAAACAGCTTGTCTTTTCAGCCTTATGGATCACACTTTTGGTGTCCTCAGCCCTGTTCTAAGTCCTGAAGATTTTCTTTTATGTTGTTTTCTAGAAATTCTATAGTTTTACATTTTACATTTAAGCTTGTCTATCATTTTTAAACCATCTGAATGGACAAGTTACACCTCTCTCTCTCAGAGAAAATAGTTTTAAAGCAAAGATGTAATTTGAACTTGTGAGATCAAAGTTTTAGTTTAGTTGAGAAAGTTGCCCTTTTCTGATGACTTATAAAAAAATTTAAGCAGTCATTTCAAAAAATGAGTCATTTTCTCACCATACGAGTTTTTGCCTCAACTAAACATAACAGCAAACAACTCAGGCACAGTCGCTCCATCCTTTTCTAGGCTTCTTATACATCATCAAAAACCATTAAGCAGTTTTAAAGAAAGAGCATACAGGGCTTCCCCGGTGGCGCAGTGGTTGAGAGTCCACCTGCCAATGCAAGGGATACGGGTTCGTACCCCGGTCCGGGAGGATCCCACATGCCACGGAGCGGCTGGGCCCGTGAGCCATGGCCGCTGAGCCTGCGCATCCGGAGCCTGTGCTCCGCAACGGGAGAGGCCACAACAGTGAGAGGCCCACGTACAGCAAAAAAAAAAAGAAAGAAAGAGCATACAAATGTCTGTTTTACTGTACCTCTTTTCTCCATCCTCATCTTCAATGTATTTCCAAATTAGAGAAAGACATTCTTTCTGTCCGGCACTTTGAAAATATGATTTTATGACAGGGCAATATTTTAATATCATTTGATGGCTGAGAACTACAATAGCCATTTTGTAGGCACATGTGCTAAGGAGGCTATCTCCTTCCATTTCTATAAATTCAAACATCTCATTAAGTGCTTCTAAACATTTTGAGGAAGCTGAAGAGCGACCAAACACTTATATTATGAAAGTATCACAGGTAAATCTTTTTTACCTCATACACAACACTCTAAAAAGATTTACCTGCAATACTTTCATAATACAAGTGTTTGGTCGCTCTTCAGCTTCCTCAGAGTGTTGTGTATGAGGCGTGCAGGCATTTACTAGGTAAGATCATTTCAGTTTCTTTGGTAATAAGTTTATAGACTAACTGGGATTTCCAAAATTTACATTTGCACTGGCTGCTGAATAGGCAGATGGATAAGCAAAGTAGGACAAGATATCAACAATCTTGTACAGTCTGTTTACCGAGATCTCATTAAAACCTTCATAGAAATGAAGATGATTTGAAACTTCAATTTTCCAATCAAAACACCTAATAGCTGGGCAGAATATTTTTGTTGCCCTGATCTGATGCATCACTTGACATACTGTAGACGCAGGATGGTGGATGAGCCCTGACAGAATCAGCTCTACGCCATAAGGGCCCAACACATCTGGAATCAAGATTTCCTCTTTTTTTTGCCCACATGGCACTTTATTGCAACCTCTGAATCAGGAAATATAACTTTACTCAGTTCCCCAGAGTAATAGGGGAATAAAGCCGTGATGCATTCCTATGGCATGCCCAAGATTATTCCGTGCCAGTTATTTTCATTTGAGTACTGATGTCTTTGGGGGAGATGAAAAAAACTTTTGATTGATTCAGAAATATATATACATACTTGCCTATCTCAGCCCAAGTTCATGAGATCCGGCATCCCTGTGTTCTCTCTCACCCTGCCCCTCCTGATGCCCTATTCCAACTCTGCTCTCTGTACTGCACATTATCTCTGCTTGGTCATCCCCCTCCCTGATCCAGTCCTCCTGATCCTGATGCATCCCTCCGTCTGTTGTTAAAACATCACAGTCATTCAGCCTTCTTTTTCAGTGAGGTCTGGGCCAAACTTTCATTGCTATTGTAATCGTTTTCATCTTAATTATCTGAATCCTTAGAAAACATGATCAGAATGTTCACAATGTTAACATTTTAACCATCCCTATCTTGACACAAAGCACAACAGTTAGACAACAGTCCAAGTCAAAGCCGGATTCTTTAACGCTCGTGGTTGCAGTGCCCTTAATTACACACTTAAATCTCCTCGCTCGGTTAGGAAACAATGGGTGATGCTTTACTGTGACCTGCAAATCATGGATGCCATCAGAGGTCAGGGTAAAAAGAGTGACAACGACTGCAGAAGGCAAATAATCCACACAGGACCCAAGAGACACTAAAATGGCATTGTTTCCAGCCCATATTTGGGGGGCCACCTTATGGGCTTTGTACTTTTCCCCAACCTTCAGTACCCATCACCAGAAGCCGGGGTTTTTCGTGTCCCAGGGAATTGTTTCGTGGGACACAGGATCTTCAGTGCTAGAATTAGGACACTCCTCGCTAAGGAAGTCCGTTAGTCCCCCAGCGATACCGCAGAAGAGCCTTCTAGAGGGCCCTAGACCAGGACGGCCCCGCTCACCGGCTCCAGTCAGACCCTTCCTGTGCTTATCGTAGAGGACCGGGGGAGACGTTTCAGAGAGCAGATAAATGGGCATATCTCCTTCTCTTCCTCCTTCTCAGCCACATCCCCACTTCATTCTTAGTCCAGAAGTTAAAACTGGTCCCAGAAAGGAAGAGGCAGAGATCAGAGGGGCAAACTATAAACTTGGAAGGCGCAGTGTGCAGACTCCTCCAGACATTTCTACTCAATGCACAGAGAAAAGTCGCACGCAGCAGCCCCATCGTGAATACAAAGCAGCCTTCTCCATCATCCACTAATGTTTCCTTATTAGGTGCCATTCACTACTCACTACTCTACATGTTTGGGATACAAGAAAGAATCTACAGTCTAGAGAAGGAGACGATATAAGAGATAAGAACCAGAGAGCGAGGGCTAAGAGCAGGTCGGGGCAAGGGAAGTAGAGAAGAGAAGGGAGGTTTGCTTGGGTGGAGGCTTTGGGGAAGGCGTCCCTAGGAGATGGCTGGGGGGCGGGGTAAACATCTGAAACAGAAAACCATGGACCCAAGAATAAGAGTTCCTGCATTTCAAAGTCCCTGAAGTACCCTTCAAAGGGTACCACCGGTTTGAGGGTTGCTCTTCCAAAAACAGGACACTGGCATTTCCCGTGAGCAGCAAAAAGAACCCACCAAAGGTAGATGTGACTGCCTACGATTGACAAGAGGGGAAGCAAGCCTGGCACCGACCCCACCAGCCTGGAAGGCTGGGTTTCCACCGTGATGGTCAGGGGCTGAGCCCCACGTTCCCATGTAGTCTGGGCTGAAGTTAAGTCTGGCGAGTCCACGACAAAAAGCTTACCAAGCAGAAGGGCAGGGGGAAAATATTTCAGCAAAACTATTTAACTCACTGAAAATAATTTATATCTGTGTACAAACAACCTGCTGATTAAAATTGATCCTTAACTGCTCATTAAAAGGAGGTCCACCCTTCAGGACCTATACTTTGCAACACTTAGTTACCATTTAATTGGAGTTACAGTATCAGAAAAACAGAAAAAGGCTGCATTTCTTTATATGCTATAATTTTACTTTTTTGACTAATTCCAACTTTCTCTGTGCTCAATTAGTCTGACTTAGTAACGTTTTGTCGTGTATAAGCTGTAAAGTCCTGACTTGTCTTTCAACTTTCCAGCCAGAAATAGCAGGATTAGTAAATTCTTCAGATTTTTTAAAAAGGTCAGATTTTCTTTATTAATTTTAAATGACTGTAAGCTCTTGGGAAAATAATTATTTATCGTCAAAAATACAATCTATATTCTTCTTGACCACAACTTAGCTATGACTGAGAATCAAATTTGAGTTTGTGGTCTCTGTCTTATAATGTCCAGAATGCACTGTACATAATAAAGTTGGGTCCATCTGGGGCTTCCAAAGCCCAGAGACCCATTAAGAGTTCCCATAAATAAGGACATTTCTAGAGGTGGAGGGTATAAAGCAAGGTTTTCTGATCTTCTGGTAAACTTTTAACTGGGAAGCCCAACTTTAGGTTATTTTATTTTGAGAGAGGGATGAAAATTTTAGCAAGTTGTAGCTTCCCAACGTAAGTATAGAAGGGAGACTGAATGCATGATCACAAGTGCAAATCTCTGACAAGGAAGTTAGGAAGAACCACTCTGCTCTTCCCTTAACACCTGCTGCCCACAGCAAAAAGAATAATCAGTTTTCTTAAGTCACACATTTCTCTGCCATGTGCGAGAAGAAAATTTCACTTCTGAAATGCTAAATTAATGTGTGGTTTCCAGCGAGCCAAGTTGCGTAACGGTCCTGGCTTTGCCAGACACATGTTGTCTATGTGTGGACAAATTGCCCAACTTCTCTAAGCCACAGTGATCTTCTCAATAAAGGTGGTAATAGTCACTGCTTTTTATAAGCTGATGCCATGAGGAAGGATTAAATGAGCTCATGTATGAGAGAGTCCACAGGCACTCAATAAACATCTGCTCATTTTTTTAAGAATTATTCTTTGCTTTGTTTTTAATTTTGACATGCTACTTGCTATTTAGTGATGTTCTTATTTTTCATTTTTTTATCAGTGTAAAGTTAGAAGAGTCAAGCAACCATTCTAAGGATCACATGAGTTATTTTCTAGACCCAATTCAATGATCAACAATCTGTTACACTCTACATGCTGAGGACTCAGCCGTGGACAGCAGACAAGAAGTCCTTCCCCCACATAGCTTCTACTGCAGTGGAGAAACAGAAACAGATAAATAAGAAAAATATGCAAAATGTTAGACATAGTAAATGCAAGTGAAGAAGACTGGGGAATCCATGGGGAAGGCAGGGGACAGCTGGATCTATGGATTCAGGAAGGTCTCATGAAGAAGGCGACACCTGAGCACGGGGAGTGAGCCCCACGCACGCTGCGGAAGACCCTCCAGGTGGAAGGGGTGGCACTGCAAGGTCTCTGTGGAAGGACGGGAGGGGACTCGGTGTATCAGGAGCAGCAGGAGGCCAGTGGCTGGAGCAGAGGAGAGCAGACAGAGCCGACAGGGAAGTGAAGGGTGGGGCATGCTGGCCAGCAGGCTTTCCCTGTGTTGGATGCAGGCTGTGCAGGAATCTGATGGGGTGACAACGGAGCTACTGTTTGACAGAAATGCTCTGCTGCTGTGCAGAGAACGAAGGGAGAGAGCAACAGGGGAGGCAGGGAGGCCAGCCAGGGGCACCCACAGGGGCCTGGACCCACGTCAGTGGCGGTGCTGTCTGTGAATCCCACGTGGGGTCTGATGGTAGAGGCCACAGGATGTGCTGAGAGAGGAGATGCAGGGTACACCGGAAGAGAGGAGTCTAAGATTTTTGATCTGAGCTACTGAAATTGTGCAACTACCATAAAATAAGATCATAAACTGTATGGAAAAAAGCAGGTTTTGGAGGCTGACATCAGGAGCTAGTTTTAGACGTGTTGAACGTGAGACTCATGTGGACATCCAAGGAGAAATGCTGGGTAGGCAGCGGGAAACGTGACTGGACTTGACGTCCAGTTGGATGCAGTGATCATCAATGTGAGATGGTCCCTGAAGCCACAGGTAGGTGAGCTCATAGAGGAGTGGGTGTACATGCAGAGAAGAGACCCAGCACCCAAGACCAAGCATGCCAGGGTCGGAGGTCAGGGAGAAGCAGCCGAGCTTACTAAGAATGAGAAACCAACAAGACAGGACAGTGTCTTAGAAGCCAAGTGAAGACGATGTTTGAAGGAGGAGGGGCTGATCAACTGTGAACCATGTCAAATGCTGTCACCAGGCTAAGAGCAGAGAACTGACCAAAGGGATACCCCAAAATCCTCATAAAAAGGTATGTTGGGCTTCCCTGGTGGCGCGGTGGTTGCGCGTCCGCCTGCCGATGCGGGGGGGCCGGGTTCGCGCCCCGGTCTGGGAGGGTCCCGCGTGCCGCGGGGCGGCTGGGCCCGTGGGCCGTGGCC
>NC_041224.1:36472163-36530325 GCF_002837175.3 Physeter macrocephalus | reverse complement strand
GTCCCGCGTGCCGCGGAGCGGCTGGGCCCGTGGGCCGTGGCCTCTGGGCCTGCGTGTCCGGAGCCTGTGCTCCGCGGCGGGAGAGGCCGCAGCGGGGGGAGGCCCGCATACCACAAAAAAAAAAAAAAAAAAAAAAAAAAGGTATGTTAAACCAGTTTGTAATGTTTTAATAAGGTCTTACAATTAAACACAAGATTTACATATGGATTTATCTCTTTACTAAATCTCACTAAAATGACAGTAAGTTATAAACACATAAGGACAAAGAGACAACATAGGTCAGGAAGTGTCTCCTTCCTTGCCCTCTCCCCTAAAGCTTTAATCAGACCCTGGAATCTATTCCAAACATTCCAACAAACAATCTATACACCAAACAACAGAGCCTCAAAATGCTTGAAGCAAAACTGATAAAGCTAAAAAGAGAAATAGATAAGTCCACATTTGTAGTTAGGAACTGCAGGCTCCCCTCAGCAACTGAGAACTACTAGACAGAAAATCAGTAAGAACAGAGAAGATCCACACAATCTCACAGGATCTTACTGACATATGTAGAACACTAACCCAACCTCAGCAGAATACAAATTATTTTCAAGCACTCTAGGAATATTCACTGAGAGACCATATGTTGGGCCATAAACCATGCCCCCCAAAATTTAAAATAATTGCAATCATGCAAGTGTGCTATCTGCCATAATGAAATCAAACTAGAAAATGATAATAGACAAGAAAATATCTAATCATGTGGAAATAAAACAACACTTATAAATAATCAATGTGTCGAAGAGGATGTCACAAAGAAATTTTAAAAATACATAGAACTAAATGAAAATGAAAACACACTGTATCAAATATGTGGGGTGCAGCAATAGCAATAGCCAAGAGGAAAATTTATAGCACTAAATACTTAAATGAAAAATGCAGAAAGGTCTCAAATTAATAACCTAACTTCCTACCTCAAGAAACTAGGGGCGGGGTGGGGGGAGTGGGAAGAAGAGAGCCAAATCAGCCCAAAGTGAACAAAAGAAAGTAATAAAGAGCAAAAACTAGTAAAATTAAAAACAGAAAAACAGAAGAGAAAAGCAAAAAACAAAAGGCTGGTTCTTGGGGGAGGGGAATCAATATAAAATTGACAAACCTCTAGTGAGACTGACAAAAACAAAAAGAGAGAAAACACAGAAAACCACTATCAGGAATGAAATAAGGGACATCACTACAGATCCCACAGTCAGGGATAAGATTACAAGGGAATACTATGAACAACTTTATACTCAGAAATTTGAAAACTCAGAGGAAATGGACCAATACCTCAAAAACCACAAACTACCAAAACTCAACCAAGAGGAAATAGTTAATCTGAATGGTCTTATCACTTTTTAAAAAAACTGAATATCCAACTTTAAAGCTTCCCAAAGATAAATTTCCAGGGCCAGAAGGATTCACTAGGGATTTCTACCAAACATTTAAGTAAGAATTAACACCGGGCTTCCCTGGTGGCGCAGTGGTTGAGAGTCCGCCTACCGATGCAGGGGACACAGGTTCGTGCCCTGGTCCGGGAAGATCCCACATGCCGCGGAGTAACTAAGCCCGTGAGCCATGGCCGCTGAGCCTGCGCGTCCGGAGCCTGTGCTCCGCAACGGGAGAGGCCACGGCAGTGAGAGGCCCGCATACCACACACAAAAAAAAGAATTAACATCGATCAAAATCCCTGAAAGATACTTATAGATATGGGCAAGATTATTCCAAAGTATATATGGATATGAATTCAGATGTCTCTGACTCCAAAGTGCTTTTTCCTTGTACAGCACGTTAGGGTTTGTGTATAATCATTTGCCTAATTCTTAAAACCGTTTGTGATGTGAGAAGCCTAGTGTGCAAGAAATTAGACATCTTCCATTGTTTCGCTGTGCATTTTAGAAAGAGTTGTTCCACTGTAAGCCAGTCCTCAACGAAACCATAAGTGGTTACATTCCTAAATGGGAAAAGAATTTGAAAAAGAATAGATACAGGTATATGTATAACTGAATCACTTTGCTGTACACCCGAAAGTAACACAACATTGTTAATCAACTATGCTCCAATATAAAATAAAATTTTTTTAAAGAGTGGTTAAAAAAATAGTATATATGGAAAGGCAAAGAAATTAGAATAGCTAAATCCATTTTGAAACAATAAATAAATAAAATGGGAGGAATCAAGTCTGTGAGATTTCAAGACTTATTATACATCTATAGTAATCAAGACTGTGTGGTATGGACAAAGATCAGTGCAATCCACACAAATATGTCTGACTCATTTTTAACAAAGGTGCAAAAGGCAATTCAATGGAAGGATAGCCTTTTGAACAAACAGTGCTGGAGCAATCAGACATTCATGAGCAAAAAATGAACCTGGACCTGAATCTCACATCTTACACAAAAACTAATTCAAAATCAATCATATACTTAAATGTAAAACTGTAAAACCTTTAGGGAAAAAAAAGAGAAAATCTTCAGAATCTAGGAGTAGGCAAAGATTTCCTAGATCCAAAAGGACAATCCACAAAAGGAAATACTGAAGAACTGCACACCGTCAAACTTAAAAACTTTTCCTCTGCCAAAGACCCTGTTAAGGGGATGAAAAGACAAGCCACAGACTGGAAGAAAATATATGCAAACCACGTATCTGACAGAAAGACTAAAATATATAAGGAAAAGACGTTTCATTGAAGGGGATATTCAGATGGTTATTAGCATGAAAAGATGTTCAACATCCTTATCCCTCAGGAAAATTATGCAATGAGGTATCACTGCACATCTATCAGTTACAAACCTATATGGTGACAACACCGAATGCCAGAGAGGACGTGAAAAAACTGAGTCACTCATACATTGCTGGTGGGAACGCGGTATGGTCAAGCCACTCTAAAAAACAGTTTGGCAGTTTCTTATAAAAGTAAACATGCAACTAGTATACTGAGAAATTGCACTCTTGGGCATTTATCTCAGCAAAATGAAAATTTATACTCACACAAAAACTTGTACATGAATGTTCATAGCAGCTTTACTTTTAATAGCCCCAAACTAGAATCAGTCCAGATGTTCTTCAGCGGGTGAGTTAAACAAGTTGTGGTCTAGCTATACCACGGAATATTATTTCGTAATAAAAAGGAAAAAACAATTTACATATGCAACTACTTGGATGAATCGCCAGGAAATCATGTCAGTGAAATAAGCCAATCCCAAAAGGTTCAGTCTGTACTGAATGCTTGATTCCATTTATGTAACATTTTGAAATGATAAAATTTTAGAAATAGAGAATAATTAGTTGTTGTCAGGGGTTAGGGATGTGCTAGGGGAAGGGAGAAAGTTGCGTGTGATTATAAAAAGGCAACATGAGAGGTTCTGGTGGTGCTGGAAATATTCAGTATCTTGACTGTAGTCCCCTATTTAATTAGCCATTCTAAGTAGGTCACCGTGTGGCCAACCATCCTACTCTCTGGCGGCTGCTCAGATGATGGTTTAGTGGGGTTAGGGGGCCAGTGATGTTTACTCTCTAGAACTACCCAGGTCCCCAACCCTCAGACCCTGTCTTTGGTTTAAAAGACCAAAGACGGGAAGGGGACGCAGCAGCCTGGGCAACAGCAGGCTCCTGCTGGGGGTCCAGGACTGGGGATAACCCTTGAGAAACGTCTCCTCCCTTCCCTGCCCTCCCTGCTCCTTGTGGGCATGGGTTCCCATCACTCACACATGTCTGTGCACTGACGGGCTGGGACAGCCGGGGAGGTGGCGGGGGACTATCTCCACAAGTCAGATGTACACAACTTTTTCAGCCTATGAGACAAGTTAAGTTATAAAAGTTCAGTGACCTGTATTTAATACTGACCTACTGCTATAAGGTATTCTACATTTATATGACCTTAGAGACTCTTCTGGACTAGGACACTCTCCCTCCAGTGTCCGACATCCAGTGCCAGCCCCAGAGCATGGGGCAGATTTGCATATTTATTTGTCTGTTTGGTTGGCTTACATGTCCAGGATCCTGTTTAAGGTTTTAGGATGCCTTCAGTACACTAACTTTTTGAAATAAAAATATTTCCTAAAAAAAAACCCAAAAAACTGACTGTAGTGGTACATAACATATGAACCTACACAGGTTACACAGCTGATAAAATTGTACAGAACTTAATACACACACACACACACACACAAATAAAACTAAGGAAATCTGAATAAGATTAGTGGACTGTGTTAATGTCAATATCCTGGTTGTGATATTAAACTGTCCTTCTATAAAATATTATAATTGGGGAAACAGGACAAAGTATACAAGGGACTTCTCTGTATTGATTCTTATAACTGCCTGTGAAATTACAATGATCTCAATATAAATTTTAATTTAAAAATATATAAAGGTTAGATAAACAGAAATATTCACATTAAAGTGGCTCTATTTTTTTCTATAGGCTTCATATTTAACACAATGGCCATGCTACAAAAATTGAAAAAGAGGAACCGATACTCTGTGGTTATTTATGAACATATCAAAACTAAAAAAAAATACAAGTACATTCTAAAAATAAATTTAAAGCTCTACAAAATGTAATCTCACAAGGTAACTAAATGTTCTTGTTTTCCGGATCATGAAAGTGATTTCCTTACATCAAAACCCAAACCTTGGGGCTTCCCTGGTGGCGCAGCGGTTGCGCGTCCGCCTGCCAATGCAGGGGAACCGGGTTCACGCCCCGGTCTGGGGGGATCCCACATGCCGCGGAGCGGCTGGGCCCATGAGCCATGGCTGCTGGGCCTGCACGTCCGGAGCCTGTGCTCTGCAACGGGAGAGGCCACAACAGGGGGAGGCCCGCATACCACAAAAAAAAAAAAAAAAAAAAAAAACCCAAACCTTCTGAAATGAATGTCCTTTGTTGGATGACTTACACAATGAATGCTATTCTGTCACGATAATGAAGTGACAGGGTATTTTTTTTCACGAGAGGCACAACTCATTGAGGGAGCAACAACAGATCTGCATTTCCAGCAGATGGTTGCTGTACCTTCACCATGTCACCACGAGGTTCCCATGAAGCATGAATAAGGAAATCGACATGTCACAGTGCTTCCACTCAGTTTATAATACATGGAAAAATGACCAGTCCATTCTCTTCCCATGATATTTTCAAAAGAAATCACAGAATTACTTGGAAAAAATATATTTTACCAAACTCTAAATCCATGTGGAAAATGTAATATTTTATATACCATATAGAAAATATAGAAATACAAAAAAGATAGAGAAGTACCAAAAAACTATAAACAACAGAGACAGTCTATGTACTGGCAACTGAAGAATGGCTCCTGTAGTAGGGTAGATGGTGGCCCCAACCAGATAGGTCCATACCCTAATCTCCAGAATCTGTAAAATGTGACCTTATTTAGAAAAAGGGTCTTTACAGATGTAAATTAAGGATTCTGAGACAGGAGACCATCTAGATTATTATTGGGCCATAAATCTAATAAGTGTCCTTACAAGAGAGAGGCAGAGGGAGATCTGACAGAAACAGGGGAGAAGGGATGTGAAGACAAGGCAGAGACTGGAAAGCAGGGGCCACTAGCCCAGGAACACCCAGGGATGCTGGGCAGCCACCCAAACCGGAAGAGACAAGGGTCAGATTCTCTCCTGGTCTCCTGGAGGGAGTGCAGCCCTGCCAGATTTTGGACTTCTGGCCTCCAAAACTGTGTGGTAATTTGTTACAGCAGCCACAGGAAACTAATACACTCCCTTTACCAGGGAATACAATCCACAGACCTGCCAATCAAAGCAAAACATGAAAATCACTATCTTTCAAATTCAGGATAAAAATAGGTCTCAAGAATACCTTAGGACTCTAGCTCACAAAAGTGTGAAAATATTGGGCTTCCCTGGTGGCGCAGTGGTTGAGAGTCTGCCTGCCGATGCAGGGGACACAGGTTTGTGCCCCGGTCCGGGAAGATCCCACATGCCGTGGAGCGGCTAGGCCCGTGAGCCATGGCCACTGAGCCTGCGCGTCCGGAGCCTGTGCTCCACAACGGGAGAGGCCACAGCAGTGAGAGGCCCGCGTACCACAAAAAAAAAAAAAAAAAAAAAAAGTGTGAAAATATGAAACAGAGTATCAAGGAATAACTTCAACTTTGCATGGACCTATATGAACACAAACAAACAAAAAAGTTAATTATTATTTTATTAATTATTATTTATACTTGTTTATTTCTTCAAGTCAAGAAGTGGGACACACCCAGCTGCTGAGTGGAGGACTAAACACTGTAAGATGCAAGTTAGTCTCAAGTTTGTTTGACACAAAAAAAATCCCAAATATATTTTTCAAAGGAATTTAAATGACTCCAAAGTGCAAACGGTGCAAAAATCTAGTGATAAAGAAAAGATCTATAAGGTAAACTAACAGATAAGATGATAACAAGATCTGCTAGATATTAGACATAATATAAAGGTATAACTAACAAAACATAAGGATGAAGCTAAATGAAGCAGAACAGATAAAAGAGAAATAAATCTTGTTATGTAAGAGAATTAATCTATGGTAAAGCCAGCAACAGGAAAGAAAATATCAAATCAGTAAGCTTTACAAGGACACTGGGCCAGCAGCTGGGTGGAGTGGGGGTAGGGAAGGATTCATATCCTTGTATCATACTGTATATGACAATAAACTACAAATGAACTGAAGACGTAAATGTTAAAAAATTAAACAACAAGCCAGAACGAAGAAAAAATGGACCAGATCTGGAGGCAATGGGGTGGGGGGTGGGGGTGGGGGTGGGGTTAAGAGATGAAAAGGGAAGGACTTTTAAATGCAGTGGAATAAGCCAAGACGAAAAAGATTTATGACTTACAAAGCCAAATTTTTTAAACTACAAAAAAAAAAAAAAAAAAAGACAAATAAGCTGGAGCAAATATTTGCAATAAATAAGTCAGAAAAAGGATTAATATCCTCAATATCTAATAAGTTCACTCAGAGTAAAAAGTACATGAGAAAAAAAGAGAAAATGGAAGAAAGATATTACTAAACATACAAATAAAGAGCATGAAGAAATCCTACAATCCAAATAAAAAGACAACTCAATTTTAAAATGGACAAAGGATGTGAATAGACGTTTCTCCCAAGAAGACATACAAATGGCCAATAAGCCCATAAAAAGATGTTCAACATTAGCAGTCATTAGGGAAATGCAAATGAAAACCATAATGAGACACCCCTTCACAACCACTAGGATGGCTATAATCAAAAAGACGGACAAAAACAAGTACAGGAGGATGCAGAGGAATTGAACTTTCATATATCACTAGTGGGGATGTAAAATGGTTCAGCTGCTTTAGAGAACAGTCTGGCAGTTCCTCAAAATGTTTAATACAGAGTTACCAGCAATTCCACACCCAAGAGAATTGAAAACATATATCCCTATAAAATTTTGTAAACAAACATTCATAGCAGCATTATGTCACACTAGCCAAAGAGTAGAAACAGCCCAAATGTCCATCCACTGATGAATGAACAAAATGTGGTCTATTCATGCAACAGAATATTGTTCAGCCATAAAAAGGAATGAACTATTGCTACAATATGAGTAAACCGTGAAAACATCATGTTAAGTGAAAGAAGCCAGACACAAAAGGCCATATATTGCATTATTCCATTTATATGAAATGTTCAGAATAGGCAAATCCACAGAGACAAGAAAGTAGATTGGTGGTTGCCAGAGACTTGTAGGAGGGGAACTGGGGGGTGACTGCTAATTAGTATGAGGTTCTTTTGGGGGTGATGAAAATGTTCTGGCATTATAGTTATATTTTTACCGTATACCACGTCATGAAATAAATTTCAGTTAGAATAAAGACTTAAAAATAAAAAATAAGAATAGAAGAATATTTCAATAATCTTTAATTGGGATGGGTCAGTCTAAGCACAGCATGGATTAAAGAAATTATAAAGGATGAATAGACTGAAGTTTATAAAATTCACAAACTTTTACAACAAAAGAGACTTCCTGAATGGATACTGTTGGATTATTAAAAAAGGTGGTTTCTATTTACATTTTTTAAAAGGCCAGTATAGTCAACACCTGCTGGTCTGCCTCTTATATCACATGGATCCACCTTGGGCCTTGGTCATGTTTTTCTGCCACAAGGACAAGAAAAGCAGAGGAGGCCTTTCTGCAGACAAACAAGAAGAAGAAAAGATTCGTGTGGGAGGGAAGGCACCAGCTATGGGGAACTGAATGCTCCAGCCGTTCCCCAGCCAACATGCATCCTGCCTTCAGGAGCTGGGAGACACTCGGTACTCTCAAATGAGCCTGTATTTCCAGTCAGTGGCTCTTAACAAATGTTGCTTCGTTTCCAAGGTTATTATTATTAGAAAGTGTTCTGTTAACAACGATGGCTTTATTTTTATAAAATCTTCAAGTGAACAGTGTTTATGCCTTTGTTTTTTTGCCCAGTGTTTCTGTATTAACATTCAAATTTTAACATTTCAGGTGGAAACAAATATACACAGATTATAAGTCCACTTAGTTTCCATATGAGCTGTTTGAAAGATTCTGAGAGTGTGAAAAACAGCCTTAAAGGACAGGAAATACACTCAAGGCCGAGACGCTCCGGCATTGTTTCTGCAATGACAAACCATGGTGGCCAATAAAAATTAAAACAATTTCAGAGCCAACATGACTTTTCAATTTTCATCCTTAAGTTTTAGGATCCCTAAAACATCACAGTATCCCTAAAATTTGGAAAGAAAAACAAGTGAGGTACAGCCTGAGTAGCTGTGAGGTGGACTGTTTGATTTTTAAGATAAGAATGAGAAACGGTGTCATTTTCTTAAAGCCCAACCAGTAAGATCAGCACTAACGTCACATCTGAAAGGATGTCAAATTGCTATTAGATGGTCTTGTTCATAGGCCTATTTTGTTTATAGGACCATCTAATTTAGAAAGCAAACTGTTTTGTGCCATACATTTCTCCCTATGTTGGAAATTAAATGAAATTTTTGGTTGGTTTTTATTTTTACATTTATGCTCAATGATTTTATGACTTTTTAAATGAAGTATAGTTGATTTACAATGTTTTGTTAGTTTCCACCGTATAGCAAAGTGATTTAGTTATGTGGGACTTCCCTGGTGGCGCAGTGGTTAAGAATCCACCTGCCAATGCAGGGGACACAGATGTGAGCTCTGGCCTGGGAAGATCTCATATGCCGCGGAGCAACTGAGCCTGTGCACCACAACTACTGAGCCTGCACTCTAGAGCCCGCGTGCCACAACTACTGAGCCTGTCTGCTGCAACTACTGAAGCCCATGCGCCTAGAGCCTATGCTCCACAACAAAAGAAGCCACCGCAATGAGAAGCCTGTGCACCGCAACGAAGAGCAGCCCCTGCTCGCTGCAACTAGAGAAAGCCCGCACGCAACAACGAAGACCCAAAGCAGCCAAAAATAAATAAATGCATAAATTAATTTTTAAAATATCCAAAGTGATTCAGTTATGTGTGTGCGTATGTATATATACATACGCACACACATATGTATAATATATATATATTTATTCTTTTTCAGATTCTTTTCCCTTATAGGTTTTCACAAAATATTGAGTATAGTTCCCTGTGCTATAATGATTTATAACTTGCCAAGAAAATATCTTACGGAGAAAAATTGATTGCAGGACATGTTCAAAGATACGTTGTCCACCAACCGAGTGAAGCCACAGGCACACATGTCCCACAGGCAGGCCCTGTCTCCCCTGCTCTGCTCCCCACAGAGCGCTGCCTCCATATCACTGTCAAGGTGATGACGATCTTAGACCTGCTGTGCACACCACATCCTTGCCCTGGGGACTACATCCCAGCTCTGGCCTCAGGAGGGCGGGCTCCTTGCCCTCACTCTTCCTGGGAGTCCTGTGTACCATTCTGCCTCCCTCCCTCCCTCCTGCTGCCTGGTTCCAGACAGCAGAATAGAATCACAGGACAGCTCTGCTTTCCACTCCCTCCTCAAGTCATCCAGGGAACCCTCAGATTTGCACAGTTATACTTACATACCTAGAAAACACTTCATGCTTGCTCTAGGGTAACCCAAGTCTGTGCATTGGTAGTCAGAACTCCTGGTTTATAACATCAGCATGAGTAATGCAGATGGAGCCCTTGACGTGTTCCAGTCCTACTGAATCTGAACCAGGACAACAGGACAGAAGATGGTACATATATACTTTAGAAAAGCTCTCAAAGGGATTAAAAAAAAATAACAGCTTTCTTGAGATATAATTCAAATACCAAAAAGTCACCTTCTTAAAGTGTACAAATTCAGTCACGTGAAAGTGTACAAATTCATGAAGTTGTACAACTGTCACTAGTATCTAAATCCAGTACATTTTCAGGACCCCATTAAGAACCTCATTCCAAGTAGCAGTCACTCCCCAAGCTGCTCCCCTCCCCAACCTCCTAGTCCCCGGCAACTATTAACCTATTTTCTGTCTCTATGAACTTGCTTACTCTGAACATTTCATATAAATGTAATGATATAGTATGTGGCCCTTTGTGACTGCCTTCTTTCACTTGGCACAGTGTTTTCAAGGTTCACCAATGTTGTAGCATGTGCCAGTACTTCTTTCGTTTTTATGGCTGAACAAGATTCCATCATATGGATATACCACAACCTGTTTATCCATTTATCAGCTGATGGACATTGCGGTTATTATGAAATAATGCTGCTACGAATGTTTATATATGAGTTTTTGTGTGGACAAATGTTTTCAGTTCTTTTATGTATATACCCCTAGGAATGGAATTGCATATATGCTAACTGTATGTTTAACATTTTTAGGAAATGCAAACTTTTTTCCTCAGCAGTGGCACCATTTTCCATTCACACCAGCATCCATGAGGGTTCCAATTTCTCCACTTTCTAGTTAACACTTGTTACTGTTCATCTTGATTACAGCCAACCTAGTGGGTATGAAGTGGTATCTCAATGTGATTTTGATTTGTGTTTCCCTGACAACTAATGATGCTGAGCATCTTTTCACATGCTTATTGGCCATTTGAATATTTTCTTTGGAGAACTGTCTATTCAAGTCCTTTGCCATTTAAAAAATTGAGTTGCCTTTTAATAGGTGACTTGTAAGAGTTCTTTATATATTCTGGATACTAGACCCTTATGAGATGTACGATTTGCAAGTATTTTCTCCCATTTTGTGAGTTGTCTTTTCACCTTACTAATGGTGTCCTTTGAAGCACAAAAGTTTATAATATTGATGAGATCTAAGATATCTATTTTTCCTTTGGTCACAGTGACCAAAGAACCATTGCTTATTCCAATGTCATGAAGGTTTACTCCTGGGTTCTCTTCTTATGAGTTTTATAGTTTAGTTCTTATATTTAGGTCTATAATCCACTTTGAGTCAGTTTCAGTGTTTGGAGTGAAACAGGGGCCCAACTTCATGACTCTGCTTGGGATGTCCATCGTGTTGTCCAGCACCACGGGTTGGACTCTAGGTGACTTTGATGTGCACCTCCAGTTAAGAACCACCAAATTCTAGCCCAACACTTCCAGTATCTTCATTTCATAGATAAGAAATTTTAGGCTCTGAGAGATTGAGGTAAAACTGCTTTGTATTTGGAATAAAGGAAGTTACAGAAAAAAAAAGAAGTTGGTTCCCACATTTTAGAATTTCAAAGCCTGGTGAGGAAGGCAAACATCACAATGTCAGAATATAAACATTATAATTCAGTAATAAGCACAGAAATATACAAAGTGGCATGGGATCACAGGGAAGGGACTGATTAAGTAACTGTCTGGTGATTTAAGCTAAGATTCACCGGTGAGGGTCACTCCAGCAGAAGAAACCTCACTCATGAAACCTTTAGGCTGAAGTGCTGCGGGAAACACACACAATCACCGGAGCAGTGGGGTCTTAAACCAGGGCCAACAGGAGAGGGAGTGATAGCAGACAAGGCGCTGTGCTCCGGCTGAAGCCCGGGCAGCAGGGAGCACTGGGTTTCCGCAGGGAAGTGACTCCACCAGAAATATGCTTCAGAAATCAGCGGCTGGTGACAGGGATGGCGGGTCCCAGGCGGCAGGGCTGGGAGGAAGGCTTCAGGAGATCCTGTAACAGCTCCTGACGAGGGCCCAAAGCACAGTCCTCAGCCCACAACCAGTTTTCTGGTGAGGCCGGCAGATAAGCCTTGTTTGGCTAGAACAGCATCTTTAAAACATCTTGAACTCAAATGCCTGCTGGGGAGGAGGGGGCGCAAGATCTCCCTGGAGTGCTGGCAGCCAGCACTCCCTCCTCAGGCCTTCCCAGCAGGAGTACCCAGGGATGCAGCCGGCCGGGCCCTGTAGGCCTTTCAGTTCACGACCTGGGCCTAGACTAAGGTGGTGATGACGCGAGAGCAAGAAGCTATGGCAGAGTCCCAGGATAGCGAGAAAGTGGCTGCCGCTGGCCCTGCGCGGGTGAAGGACCGCAGGGTGAGGCTGACCTCTGGACTTGGGTGCGCCTCACGCACCCATCCACCCTGCTCCCGGGAGGATGACAAAGCCTCTGCTGAACTCAGCAATCTAAACCGTTTACACTGCTGGCTCCTGGCCTCCTGTGTCAAGAATAAGAATACATGAAGTCTTTCAAAATGGCTTGTCAACTGTGGGGTTTTTTTCCTGCTGAAGGTTTATGATTATGACGGAAAGCTGTGGAAAGTTCCCACCTTCCAGTTCCCTGGGGACTACAGGCTTCAACTTTTCCAAGGCTGTCCGGAGATGCTGGTGCTGGTCAGTGATAGGGTTTTTACTTTACTTTCATTTGTCTTCAGTTGATATCTCTCAAAAGAGTTCTCTCTCTCAAGATGAAAAGGTGTATCCTAGTTTCAACAGAACGGTCTGTTCTCTTCTGAAGTCTGCTCATGCACGTCCTTCTTTTAGAGAGTAAGTTCCTTAAGGGGAGGGACTGTGCACCTCATTCAGTTTGGTAACCTGGGAGCTTAATGAGGTCCCAGCCCACAGGCGGTGGTTACTGCTGAGAACTGTACAAGACTCCTACTGTCAGGACGGTTATCTGCAAGCTCTTTTCGGCTCCATTCGCCTGCAGGCCTCTGGGCCAGGTTCAAGTCCACAGGGCTCTCATCCGAATGAGGGGAATAAAGGCTGTGGAGGAAGGAACCTGGCATCTGACCCTGAGGGTCTCCAGCTCTCTTCTGCAGGACTGTGTTCTGAGTCCTGCTGCCTTATCACCATCCCCATCTTTCTCGTCAGTTGCCTCTGTGGGCACTTTCTCTCCGACAGACCCTTTACACCTGGCCCCTCTGTCTCTGTCTTACTGGGTACTGAGTGGTAAACATTTGTAGACTATTTATTAATCCTTTTAACTTTTTGCTTTACAAACACCTGTATTTTGTTTGTAAATCTCTTTTGTAAAATTAAAACAAAAGTTATATGATAAAAAGCAAACATTACGCTAGATTTAGAAGGCTTAAAATAACCTTTTTATCTCCTTCTCCAGGAGCGACATAAGAGGGCTCTTCCAACTCTGTAATTTGAAGATTCAGGAAACCATGAAAGCTCATGTGAGCCAAGATCTTCATAGTTTGCTTGAGTGGGAATCTACAAGTGAATTTTAACAGGATAAGCAATATGTAACAAGACCAGTAAACTATTCAAGGACAAGATTAGATGGCTGTTCTTGGTTTTAGCTGCACAAGTCAAAACCAATCCCTCTGATAGGATAAGAATTACTCTTTCAGCAGTTACTGACAGCAGCAAATGGTAAGATGTTAACAAAGAGCATCATTTAAAGCCTCAGTGCATGTGGAATGAAGCAGACGATTCTTACAAATGTTAACGTAAGCTCTGTAGTTCATTCCACTCCATCTTCTTGAAAATTTTACTCTGCCAGGTCTGGTGCAACCTCAAAATACAGTTTTCCGCAACGAATGGGGCTGCAACTTCCTTCAACTTCAGAGTGATTTTTATGTGGAAAGAAATCTGCGATATCCATAAGAACTTAGGGGATTTTCATAATATGATCATCTTCAGAAGTGCATTTTTTTATTTGTAAAAATTATCTTACTAGATATTTGGCAAATACATGAATGAATGAAGGTGCATAAAGTGGTGAAATATCTGGAAGCCACTGGCACACACCCAGAGGAAGACTGATCCAGATACACAGGGCCTTGTCAGCAAAGAGGGCTGGTGAAGATGTTCACACACCTGGCAACATCTCTCGTGAGGTCTGAGCCAGACATCATCACCAACGCCAAGCGGGGAATGGATCTGGCCCTCCAGAGCCTTGATAGCTGTTGGAGAATGTAGTAAAGAAGTGAGGGAGTGAATTAGAGAGACAAACAGAAAGCTAAAAAGGCAGAAGTGGAGTGTTGAAGAGAAACAGGGATCCAGTCTCGTCCAGGATAAATTCTCATCTCCAGGCTCTGCCTAGGAACTAGGGGACACAATGTCTCTACTGAGAGAAGCCTTCTGCCCTTGACCAGTAATGAGACAGAAAAATATTTGCAGATAACAACTGCAAAAGCATACTTCCATCACAGGCCCTTGGAAGAAAGTAAACACAGAGAGCTGACATAAATTTCGATATAAACACAGCTTTAAGAATTTTTTCTTTTTCTTCTGGTGATCTGACACCTTCTCCTTTTCAAAAATAGCATATTAATTCTCTGTTAAATCTTCTCTTTGAAATCTGCGTTTCTGTCAGGCATGACTTTATCCCCATGTCACCTAGTCCTGCCCCCCACATTCCTGTTCCTTCTGGTAACACCCACCTAAATTTCAACACATTTTCCCTCACAAATGTAGCATTAGCTTAAGTCATTAACTATATTTAGAGCTTGCCTTCACCCTTACTGAGACATAAAAGCTAGCTGCCATAATGGTTCTGTTTGTTTATGAAGAAAAAGTGTCCATTTTCAATCAGTACTTTTAAATACATCACTTCTGTATTGGAACACAGTTTTGACAAATGGGTGGGATGAAATCTCCACCCTGGTCAGAAAACAAACAGGCAGCATTCTTCATCTTATTATGTGAACTCCCCACGGAGCAGGCCATGTGGAATTTGTGTGGGATCTTATTTACTATATTACAAAAGCTGTCTTTAGTGTATGTTTTCTGCAGGACAAAAAAACAGGCTGCTTTTATGAAGTCAAATGTCACATCAGAAAATAGTAGTCTGGAATGCTTGGAAAGCATTCTAATGCTTTGGATCCATTGAAAAATATAACGTGCTCTTCACAACAACAAATTAACTGAAGGGGAAAGGCACGTTTAATAAAAATAAAGATGTCTTCTGGTTGGGAGTGAGCTGTCAGGAGGCTGCGAAAGGAGGTGAGGCCTCCCGTGGGCCTCCTTCAGCAGCCACCCTCACCGGAGCTGGCCTGGGAGGCGGAGGGCCAGGGGCACAGACACCACAGGGAGCCGGCATCAGGAGCCCACAGCCTCTCGAGGGGGAGGAGGAGGGGGAGGGGGAGGGGGGGCAGTGGGGAGGAGGAAAAAGAGGAGGAGGAGGAAGGGGAGGAATGCTCAAAGTGAGCCCGGATGCATGGTCACTCAGGTCCTGTCCCGTCCGTGTAGGGACTCAGAGCTGCCTCTGCTTCTCGTTGCTTCTATGCTCCCTAGGTCTTCCTGCAAGACCAAGCGAACTGGACTCAAGACATTTATTCAGAACCAATATAATCAATCATGTACTATATAAACTGTAAGAAGTGAAAAGAGCAATTTCTGGCCAGCACCAGAGCTGCCCTGGACACAAGAAACTCCACCCCATCCAAGCTGACCAACGCCCAGATCAGATACACCGTCTGTTTGTGGCCAATATTAGAACTTGGTCTTTAACTGTAAAAGCCAAGGGCAATGGATGAACAAGAAATCAACTAAAAAAGATGAATGACCTACGTGATGGCCATCACAAGAGGTGACAGGGCAAAACTGTAAACCTGTTGGAGAGTCCAAGCAGGCATCCCTGTAGAAAGGGGACCCATCTTGCTTCCTCACACCCAACTCAGCCCACTTGCTCAGGGAAGGAGAAAAGCATTTCCTTCCCTTCCACGACATGGGGGCTCCGAATGCAGTTCTCCACTCTTTCCAGGAGAAAGAGAGGGTGTGTGTATTCCCTTGTAAACTGTCTCAGTGAGTAAAAATTATATTTTGAAAACATTTCTAAGTAGAATTAGCAGAGGATTAGAGCAACAGCTCCTAATTCCTTCTCTGTAATTTTCCAGGCATTAAAAATCCCTGGTCAGTTATAAGGTTGCTAGTCCTGCCTGTGGTTGTACAAAGGCTTAGGATAAGAAGCAGGAACAGTTGCTGAGGAGGCTTCGTTCCCTTTTTTGCCTTTTCTGGTGATCCGGACTCTAAATGAGCTCTGAGACCGGGCCCTGTGTGTGGCCCAGGCCCGAGGACGAGGCCAAGCTCGAGGTGCTCTCAGTGAATCCGAGGCTGGTCCTCCTCTCCGTCCCCGGCCAAGTTCAGTGTCCGCACAGAGCAACACGCAATAAATGCTGAGGGAGAGAAGGCAGGAAAAACAAATCAAGAGAATGAAACTGTGTCTGGCATTGGCAGACACTAGCTTCCCAATATTTGTTGAGAAAATGAACCCCCTAAGGAAAATAGCCTAAATTTAAGGTTTTTTCAAACTTCCTTTACAGACTGGTTCTGAGGACCTAAGAGGAAGATTTTGCTACTGCTAACAAACTTTGCAAAAAGAAAAGTTTTCACCATGGAAAGAAAATCTGAAAAAAAAAAAAGGAATGAGTAGAAGTTAGCCCTAGCTGATAATAAAACATATTACGAAGCTTCAGGGCTTCCCTGGTGGTACAGTGGTTGAGAGTCCGCCTGCTGATGCAGGGGACACCGGTTCGTGCCCCGGTCCAGGAAGATCCCACATGCCGCGGAGCGGTTGGGCCCGTGAGCCATGGCCGCTGAGCCTGCGCGTCCGGAGCCTGTGCTCCACAACGGGAGAGGTCACAACAGTGAGAGGCCCGCGTACCGCAAAAAAAAAAAAAAAAAAAAAAAATACTATGAAGCTTCAATATCAATACAGTTTGGAACTGGAGAAGAAATAAACAAGACAGATGACTGGATCACAAAAAAGATTAAAATATATAAGAGAATTTAATTTACTACAAAGGTATATTATATTACTATAAATGTAGCATTTCAAGAAAAGAGATCATTCAAGCAATGTGTTTAAATGTAACCAGGTAGCTATCTGGAAAAAATAAAGCCAGATTCCTCTCATGCTTTATATCAAAATTAATTTCAGATTTATCAAAGTTTCTGATGTAAACATGAAGCCATAAGAGAAAGCCAGGGAGAACAGTGAATATGTGTATCATCTCAAGATGGGAAGGATGGTCTCTTTCCATGCAGGACATAACCTCAGAATCAAACAAATAGGGAAAACATTTGCAACACAGATACAAAGGGTAACTTCCTTAATCTAGAAAGTGCTCATACGGGGACTTCCTGGTGGTCCAGTGGTAAAGAATCCACCTTCCAATGCAGGGGATGCAGGTTCGATCCCTGGTTGGGGAACTAATATCCCACATGCCGTGGGGCAATTAAGCCTGCAGGCCACAACTACTGAGTTCTCGCACCTCAACGAAAGATCCCACATGCCTCAACAAAGATCCCACATGCCCCAACTAAGACCTGACGCAGACAAAAAAAATAAATAAATAAACAAAATAAAATTTTTTTAAAAAGAAAGTAATCATACAAACAAAAAATAAACCAACAGAATAATGGGGAAGACATCAGCAAATTCACAGGAAGAGAAACACACATCTCAAAAACAAAACAAAAATCATAAGAACATGCTCAACTTCACACATATTTAAAGAGGTAAGATCAAATAAATAATGAGATACTGTTTATTTTACCCATCACACTGCAAAATGGTGGGGAGAGCCTGGAATAACGCACTGAGACACCCCTGAGGGGAGTATATATTAAATGTAATGTTTCTGGGGAATGTGGCAATGTTTATCCAAATTTAGAAAACATGTATCTCAGCAATCCCTGGACCACAAAGAATTTACCCGACAAATATACTCCCCTGATCCAAGGTCCGCTCTAAGGTCAAGGTTGCAGAAGCAGCAGTGCTGTATCCAGGTGATGAACTGCGTTCAGGTTCAGCGCCACGTCCCTCAGACACGGCTCGGTACCCTCCCCGATGGTCCCGGGATGCCCTGGGCATACATCTCACCAGGCTCCAGTATCCATCCTTCCTACCTAATATTATATAGCCCAGAGTAGGTGTGCAAAATAACATTTGTTGAATGAATGAACAAATGAATGAGTGAACGTGTCAATGAGGTAAGTTAGCTAATGAGAAATACCAGTGGGCAGATTAGAGACAGGACTGAAACACAGGCAAAAGGTTAAAAAGAGAGAAAATTTTAGACTAGTTCTCTAATGAATTTAACCTGAGTCTTGTGTGTAAAAACGACTTTTATATTGAGTATGCAAAATTACCTTACAATAACGGAGCAACATGAGTAGACAGTAATGATCTTACAAATGGAGCAAGCAGGTTGGGTTAGATGAGATGAAACCAAAGACCCTCAAGCTTTGGAGACGAGCTTGTTAAATAACCAAGCTCCTGTAAACAGGCAGCTAGATTTATCGTGCCCCCGGGAAACTCTCTGGAATGAGAACAGAAAATGCTGCTGTTGATCAGCCCTCCTAGCTGGCGGCGAAATGTTGACCTAAAAGGGAAAGGCTTGCCCTCCAGATTTTACATAACGTGTGCCCTTATCAACTCCTGTCCAGGGACTGTCCCTCACAGGGACATGAGGAAGGCGAACCCTCCAGCCTCAGCAATAGCCTGTGTTCCCAAGAGCCTGCCGCCCACCAGAAGCTGTCTACACCCGCTTGTGGACCGGAAAGAACAACTTTAAATTGAGGGCAAAAAGAGAAGGATAAAGAAGGATGAGGAAATCAACACAACGAACAAGTTTACTGACTGATGTATTCAGACAAAGAGAGGAAACCAGGGCCGGGAGTGTGTGACCACCTGCCCCAGGTCATAAGGGACCTCGGGGGCAGCAGGGCCGGTCCTCCCCCAAGCCAGGCCTTCTCCGACCACCTCGAAGGCAGGCTCAGCGGCAGGGAGGGGGCATGTCCACGAGGTACCTCTGAATACCGCGCAGTGTTTTCACTTGACAAAGCAAAGCAAAGAGGCTCCTCCAAACAAGAGACTGACCACTCACTCAGAGCTGGTAACTGAAGTCTCTGGCTGCAACTCAAGGCTCACTTTAACCAACTTTGGGGTTACTTCCCAGACAGTTCTAAAAAAGTACGCAAAGCAGGAAATGGAGTCAAAGAGAGATACTTCAAATCTTGTGAGAGTAACAATAAAATGAGAAGACTTTAATGTCGTAGGAAGCATTGTAAAATGTGGAAATGTCTATCATTTGTTTTCTGGCTATTGTAGCCAATCTCCAAGGATGACACCCAGCCCCAACCCCCACCATGCCCACAGGGAGAACCCCCTGTATTCACCTCCGTGTGGCCCCCTGCCCCTGAAGGCAGCGAGGCGGAGTTGTGTGCCTTCTGAGACTGGATTCCTAAGACGCCTCGCAGCTTCCATCTCTGGGGAGGCCTGCTGTGGGGCGAAGCACACTGCTCACGAGGGGGCACAGCCCGGAGAGGGAGGCCCTCAGCCCCCAGCAGGCACACAAGAGGCCGCCCTGGACGCCGCCCAGCCCAGGTCACAGGAGCCCAGTCCCCACCCCATCAGAGTGCCAGCCCAGGACAGACCCTGGTGAGAACCGATACAGAACAAGAGACAAGCCACCGAGTTCTGGGGTGGTTTCCTATTCAACAACAGATAATAAAACATTAGCTAACCACACTGTGGGAAGTACTGAAGTAGATCTCATGCTGTAAGACGTGAGAAATGTAAACCAAAAAGGTTAATAAACAATGACTGCGCTCTTATGCTGCTTCTTTGAATGGAAGGCCTTAGAAATGCTTCTCTATTTTGGGGTCTTTTGAAGGAGCGCAGGTGTGAACACACAGCAGCGCTGGCAGGGAAAAGACGGCCAGGAGCTGACAGGACGTACTGTGGGGTAGGGAGAGAAGGATGGTGACCACAGGGGCACCAGCAGGAGGCTGGCAGCTGAAGGACTCAGGACAATACTTGACTTTCAATCGGAACAAATTCAGCCCTGCCGGTTATTTCTCTTACAAACTCTAGAATGGTCTAGGTTTGCAGAGGTATTTATACTGTGAGCATAAATGTGCTCATACTGTCAAATTATGTGGCAAAATCTTTATTCTGTACTTTCTCCAGATTTATATCTTTTTTAGACTTAAATCTTATGTATTTCAAAGATGATTATGAAGTGCCTTGAACTCACGTTCAAATTTAAAATATAAAACAAAGATGAAAGCACAGACTAGAACAGAAAATAAAAAAGCAAACAAAACACAATTCAAGGATAGTATAACCAAAACATGTTTCAGATCCTGGAGAAAGCTGGTACTTTGCGATAGGAGGTCAAGTTCCAGGGGTACCTCATCCTTAACAACCAGATGTGTCCACCAGTCACTTCAGCCAAGTCATTTCTGCGGCTCAAAGCGGCATTGAAACGGGCCTCGCAGGACGAGTGGGACTTGGAAGAAAGCTGTGCAAGAGCAGGTGTTCATGTGAAAGGCACACACACCAGGGGCCTCAGGTGGTGATGGGCAAAGCTCCCAGCTCAGGAACTTCAAGCAGTTCTGAGCATTTCTTTTTTTTGTTTTGTTTTTTTGTTTGTTTTTTTTGTTGTTGTTGTTTTTGCGGTACGCGGGCCTCTCACCGCTGCGGCCTCTCCCGCCACGGAGCGCAGGCTCCGGACGCTCAGGCCCAGCGGCCACGGCCCACGGGCCCAGCCGCTCCGCGGCATGCGGGACCCTCCCAGACCGGGGCACGAACCCGCGCCCCCCGCACCGGCAGGCGGACCCCCAATCACTGCGCCACCAGGGAAGCCCTGAGCATTTCTTTTGATGTCTATTTGGCAAAAGAATTTCTTTTTAAACAGACCAACTCACCGTGTTTTGCCAAAAACACTAAACACTTGTGAGACATTTTCCGGATCTTTCAGGTTTAAAAAATAATTCTGGATACTAGTTGTTCCCAAATTCAAAGGTGACATCCCTTGCCGTTAAAACCTAATCCAGATGCAGTAAACACCTGGGGGAAGAGGAGAGACCAGGTGGACCCGCTCCCAGGGCCCAGGGGCTGCCACCCCTCCCGTGTAAGAGCAAACTGCTCCTCGTGATGAGTTGGTCCCTTTTTGAATCAAATTAGAAACGTAAAGAAAAGATAGAGGTCTATTCACTTATGATCGAGGCAATTTTTGGCTATGCTTGATACTCTTTCAGTGTCATGTTTTCATGTTCTCATCGAGTAGCTGTCAAGCACAGCTCAACGGGGGTGTGAAGGCAGCTCCACCTGCCCAGCGAGGCCCTGGGCTTTGTGGCCTGGTGATTTCCTACGGGACGCACCACACAGGTATGCTGCTCCAGATAAACCTAGAAATCTTACGGTGTAAATGCAACTGCTAATCGTTAGTCTACATTTTGCTGAGGACAAAAGTGCATTCGAGGGCTTCCCTGGTGGCGCAGTGGTTGAGAGTCTGCCTGCCGATGCAGGGGATGCGGGATCGTGCTCTGGTCCGGGAAGATCCCACATGCCGCGGAGCGGCTGGGCCCGTGAGCCGTGGCCGCTGAGCCTGCGCGCCCGGAGCCTGTGCTCCGCTATGGGAGAGGCCACAACAGCGAGAGGCCCGCGTACCGCAAAAAAAAAAAAAAAAAAAAAAAGTGCATTCAATACTGCACAGAGCACAGCATTAGACAAGCTTCCAACCCAGAGGCTCAAAGTCCACTTTAAACCAAAACAAGGAACAGAAAGGAAAGCAGTTTTCTGTTGCCCACCTCCCCCTCTTCTACCTCCTCCTCTCCCCGCAAATGCACCACCCACCCTCGGGGGGTTTCCTGGTCACACACTTTAGTGCACAGAGATGACATGCCACACTCTCCTCAGGTCCTGGTTTACAGCCGTCACCACCATCACAGCAGCAACAGCAAGGGGGTGCGGCCACATGAGTAAAACAAGAAGGGCCTGTTCTGAGGCCACGCGGCGGGGTCCGTGTCCTGGCTCCTCTCTCTCTGAGAAGGAGGGTGACAGGGTGAGAACGGCCTGCAGGGGGATGGTGGGGCACGTGTCACCGACGGGGCTGCAGAGCCCTGCGAAGTCCCCACTGTGCACTGTCGGAACCAATCAGGCCCTCAGCTTGTTGGAAGTTGGTTGCAGAGCAGTGGGTGGCGGCGGAGTGCGGGGTAGGGAGGGCAACCTCACACACACATCTCAGTCACGGGGCACAATCAGGACTGGCGCGGCAGCCTTGAAACCAGCCTGCAGTGATGCAGCCAGAGACAATGCCCCGGGTAAAGCAGGAATGCACCCTATTATGAAAGAGGAGAAACCTCAGCAAATCGTTGTCTATGCTCTTTCTGAGCTGATAAAACGGCTTTACAATGAGCCAGGGGTGGCTAGTCCCTCAAAATCCACGTTAATGAAATTTCCTAAAACAAGTAAAAACTAGCAAAATCATCCTTTTAAACAAATTTAGAATTAAAAATTCTTATTTGTTTGCAAACATGGTCATGAGCTTTTGAGATGAAAAGTCTAATTCAGCTCCTTATTTAACAAGGAGTAGCTTTTAAATACAACTTAATGCGTTGCTGTATCAATATTACAACTACTAATTAATATACGTGCTGCTTCTAATGATGCCTATACATATATACACACACACACAGATATCATGTAAATAGTGTTACCTAATTGATTTTGACATGCGTATGTATAAAATAGGACCATTTGGATAAAGATCGAGTTCATGATTACAAGAAGCAAATAACACCCATTAAAACGACTTTTATAAAGGGTGTTCGATTTTCACTCTCTTCCTCGGTAGAAAGTAGCATTTACTGCTATCTACATGTTACTGGGGCTGTAGCAGCAAACACCTGACTTGACTGAAATATGAAATCCATTACAGAAGGAACTCTTACTTTAAATGGAGGCCCCTCCCCAAGTCTAAGTCTGGCAGCCGCTGAAGACTTGAAGGCAACCTTCCACTCTGTCCCAGTAAGTGTGCAGCCACAGGGGCACCGTGACCATCTGCAGACCAAGTGTGAGGAAAGCCTCTAGTATGAACTTCTCAATCAATACCTGAGAGGCTTTTTTAAGAGTGATTTCCACCTCATTTTCATTGGTTTGATTTTATTCTACTCAAGTACCTTGTTGCAGTTGAAAACTACAGCTGACTTTATTATCGTCAACTTCTTTGAGTCCTCTTTTCTACCTATAATTCTATATGAATTCCTAAAACAAATCATTTGTGCGAGTTATCTGAGGACTAACTTCTCCTGGAGATGCAGTGGTCAAGTCTATGAATAACCCCCAAGCACAGGTTGTGGGTTTGGGTCTCCCCGCAGGAGGAAAGTGTCACCTTCTTCCCTACAGGCCACATCTCCAGTGACCAAATGTAGTTGTTACTTCAGCCAAAACTCGACACCTTTGCTGTCTAACATGGTGGCCTCCAGCCACATGTGGCTATTTAAAGTCATTCAAAGTACATAAAACTAGAAATTATGTTCCTCCTACACACTAAAGCCAGATTTCAAGTGACCCACAGTCACGTTCACCAGCACGGCCACACGGAGAGTGCAGGAAAGCCTCCTGGGCAGCACTGGTCTTTGTGCTGGGAGACGGCTGTGGACTTCTGGCTAATTAATACACGACACTGTCCACCAGGACACACACAACCAGACATGCCCACAGCCTCCAGAGAATTTGGGGGCACCATGACCCCCAGCAGCCCTGTGGATACAAACCTGAGGGACCAGCACACTCTGCTCAGAAGCCAGAAGTCCTCCCACACCTGCTCCTGAGGGGTCAGTACCACCCCTGAAGCACTCACCCCACACATTCATAAGAACACAGTGAGGCCTAAGGAACGAGCATGCCCACAAAATGGAAGAGTTTCAGTTCATTCAAAGTTAAGGTTAATTTGGTTTTTCCTCACTTCTGTCAATTTTCTGTACAGCACATCAGTTTCCTTTGCTGCTTTAGAGTGGCACACTCTACACCTAACCTTAACTAATTCAGGACCTTACATTAATTGAGGGTCATTGTTTTTATAATTTCTTGTAAAGCAATAACAGATGTAAAAGATTTTAGAAGATCTGACTTAACATTTGACTCTAGGACATAAAAATGGAAGATTACTTCTTTTAAAAACAAATACTTTGACTTTTTAAATTAAAATTTGCCTGTTTTCCCTAAAAGTAAAGTATAGTTTTTTAAGAGATGGTTAACTGTGACTAATCAAATGCAATATAAACTGACTTGGTCTCCATGGGCAGCCTCTGGACTTCCCCAGAACCATGAATTCCTTCAAGGAGTCAATATATGCTCCAAAAATTACTTCATTTTTATGTCGGATCATTCTGACATACTCTCATTTTAGGAAACAGGCCATAGTTCAGTCTACAGCCACCATCTGTCCTTAGAATACAAATGAGCAATAAAAGGAAGTCTCTAGAAGCATCCTTTGAAAGGTGTCCCCACAATTCTAGAGCCCCACAGCTCTGTATAGTTTCTAATCGCTCACGTAAGCAGCTGAAATGAAAAACAATTTCCCTTTTGTATGTGCCCGCTTCCACATTTGCTTGTACAACATTCCCATTCTGCCTGGACCAGCAGGGAAGTTGGTGTGGGAGGCAGGGCTGGCCTGGGACGCGTGCGCGCAGGAGAAAAGGTGACCTGCAAGTTAATTGATGTCCCCTCCCCCAGCACCCCTCCCCCGCCACATTCCTACACAAGGGGTTAAAGCAGGATAAAGAGAACAGCAAAGACAGCGTTAGTGGGGCAGCAATGTCTCAGAAAGGCCGGAGGCTAAACCTCGAGGTCGGTTTGCTGTCCCCTCCTGCTCTCTGCACCCCCGCCCCCCAGGCGTCTCCAGGACTCACCACCTCCCCAGGGCCCACGCATCGCCAGATTCCCCACTGCCTTTTTTCCTCCCTTGAATATTTCCTTAGGTGTGTATTTCTAATGCTTCATTAATGATTTCATCGGGTCAGTTTTAGTGGTTTAAAGCTAAGTCTCAGTTTCTAGGAAACGCCATTTTGTCATCAGCATCAACTCCAGTCCTCTGACTTCTGGTATGTTAGTGACAGGACCCTGATGTCAGACGTGCACTCTTCCACACGTGGTTTGGACCAAGGACAGTGTTAACTCATGTATTAAAAATATCTTCATCTTGTTAGCTACTTTGAAATATGTTGAGTATTGTTTTAAGAAAACAATTGCTTCTCATTAATATAGAGTTAATTTCAAAGTTACACAAGCTTTTACTACATTTATTGCTTTCCTCTTCACCATATCCTCACTAATTTCTTTCTTGGTGCAATTTATTGCGACAATTGATTCAACCATTTATCTCTGGGTTATGTACATTCAGGGATTTTTGTTTCTTTGTTATTTGTTTTGCCTCTAAAAACAAAGCAATAATAATAATAGTAATAACAATAATAAAACATTAATGCCCTTGTGGTCTGTTGCATCCTTTGCAGGCAGGAAGTCCAGTGAAGTGGGTAAGGAGGTAAAGCTTACAACTTCATTACCTGAATTCAAATCCTTCCAGTACCACTGTTTAGCTGAGGGCAATTAACTGACTCTTTCTGCCTGGTTTCCTTCTCCCCTAATCTGGGGTAACATTAACTGAGAGACACAGGATCACATCTACAAAGACTTTATCCAATTAATGTTCATCTCCTGTTGTGACAGTAGATTCAAATTTGACCCACAATTGGGATATTTTCACCCCTACTCAGGAAGCTTTATGGATATTTAGTAGTAATTCCCAGATACTCAAGTCAATGAAATTTTAAAAAGTGTTTCTGAACAATAAAGTCTGATGTCCTTGCCTCATCCCACTCCGACCTTGAACTGCCCCAGTGCACTGACCAGGGAGACCTAGCGAGCCCCTCATTAGCACAGTTTCCCCATCACCAAGCATCAGGCAGAGTTCTTACCATATGTTTTACTTGTCTGTGTCTCAGTTTGGGGAAGGGGAAAAGAGGGGTCAGCGGGCTCAAAGCTATACCACAGAGCAGACCTTAAATATGAAAATGACTCTCATGCTCCCGTCACCAGTATCAACGATAAAAGACTTCCTGATAACACCTGGAGATCTGAGAGACCTTTCTAAAATGACTCTGTGACTTTCATTCTAAATCATTAGACAAACAACTCATTCAACAGACTGCAGAAAATGGGCCACAAAATGACCAGGAGGCACGTGATATCACGCAGAGAAGAGGGAACAGGGACCACAGTTAAATCTGTAACTAGGTTTAAGTACAAAATCCCTAAGAGAGTTAGGTGGCCGGATTACAAATGAAGAGCAACCGTCCCTGCATGTGTAACAAAGTCCCTCCCTAACAGCCTTCCCCAAATTCACAGTCATGGGTCCAATTCAGTGTGATCAATAACCGTTAAAACAACAAAAACAACACCACCACCACCTTTAGATCAATCTGGTAGAAGGTGATTTTGAGAGTCACTAGAAAAAGCGAAACAGACCCAAGATCTGATAATGGGCTGCTTGCTCACTTGGTCTTGGTGGTGACTTCATCACTGTGGAATGCCTTCTCACTTTTGTCTGTGGCCTTCCTACTGCCCCTTCTGATTCTGCCACTCCTAGGACTTCCACATGGGAGGACTACAAACATGGCTAAAGCACTTAAAATTATTTTTAAATGGTTGTTTGAAAGAACTAATATAATTAATGAAAAAAAATATGCCTCAATTTGAGTTCCAGGACTATTACTTCTGCTGGAAAAGAAAGTCTAGTAAATCTTCTTTCTGTGCTAAAATGCAGAGACCCCTGTTTGGTTGTATACACTTTACAGCCCACTGGCAATCTATCCGCTTCCTGTGACTACAGTCAAAGAAATTTAACTTGGAATCTAATAAAAGAAAACATTTCTTTCAAGTTGTAGGCTTGCCTTGGGGCTTAGAGTTAACACTGGGTCCACTTCCTGCAGCCTTGGAAAGCCTGCAAGGGAGGCCCTTAGGGCAAGGCTCTGGGCTTCTGTGCACAATGCCCAGAGAATGCAGAGAATGCAGAATGTTCTGTGTTCACTCTCTGAATTGTTTATACTTGCTAAATAACCTATATTTACTCCTCAATTCAAGATGACTTGTCTATGTGACTGAGGCGTAAAGTAAAATGATAACAATCATCTCACACACTCCATGCAGCAACCATCTCCTTACTGCGGCCCCCACCCCCCGCCCGCCCCTCCCACCCCCACCCCCCCACCCCTGCCCCACAACCAACTTTTTAGTGGTGAAATGATGTTTTTATTTCCCTTTTAATCCTAACATCATTTATTCTATCAATGCCATTTAATAAAATGACCAAATGATAAAGGAGAAAAAGAGGTATTTTGAGAAAGGGTTTCATTTCTGGCTTTAATTATAAGGACAGGGTTTTTTCTTTTCTTTTTTTTTTTTTTTTCAGAGAAAAAATTCTAGTGATAAAAGAACAGCATTTTAGTGAATGCTAACTTTTTATAAATCTTTTATAATTTGTGGATATATTCTACTCATAAAATATTTACAACTCAATGAAATGAAGGAATAGACAAGCTATACACGGAGCTTGACAGCCTCATGTGCTTGGTGGTGACATTATCACAACCATGGGCTACTACTATAATGTATTAATAAAGTGAACAAATGATAAATATAGAAACTCCTGAAAGGTAAAAATTCTTCAGAAAAAGTCTTTAGGCCGAAAGCTATACAGGGTATCCCTGCTAAAACAAGGCCATCCTACTAACCATGCCCTCCTTGTAGAGAATCTGAAGACAACTTTTTCTACTAAATGATGAGGCACCTGCTTGTTATCTGTACTTGTGGCTGCACTGAACTCACAATAGGGAAAGGAAACTAAACATCTTCTGAAAGAAAGTAACTTTATAAAGAGATGTCCATCATGTCTAAGTGTTCTTTTAAAACAGAGCTGGAGAAACCACAGAGATCACCTTGTTCAGTGGTTCTCCACAGATGCTGCGTGGACCAAGGAGGGGAGCAGGGCTGCTGTACTTACACGGCTCAGCCCTGCAGCCAGGCCCGACAAATCTTGGAAGGTAGAGCCCAGACACCTACAATTTTAATAAGCACCTTATTTTATTCTTCTCTGCAGTACCTCTGTTTTCCTAGTCCCTTTTCAAACACAGAAACTCTAATCCCGGTTGTCCAAGAAGGTAGAACAGATATGTATATTCTCTTCAACTGTCTCACAGTGACATCGTGGGTTTTTCTCATTCATTCTTCTATTTCACAAACTTTACTGAATGCCCACACTACACAGGCATCACTGTCACAGCAGTAGGGGCTACAGAAGTGCCCTCAGGGAGCTTACAATTGAGCAGAGATAAGACACTTACACAAAGAGGTAGGATTCAAGGTAGCCAGCAACAAACACAATAGGAGTAGGCTAACTAAAGGGATCCAAGGCTTCTAAGTAACTAGCCCTCCTTCTGGTTCAGGTGATCAAGAAAGACTTCAGGGAATTCCCTGGCAGTCCAGGGTTAGGACTCCATGCTCTCACTGCTGGGGCTGGGTAAAGGCCAGACGGGCAGGAGGGCTAGGCTACCATCGGACAGCAGGGGCAGGGAGAACTCAGCTTACCGTCTCATGCGCTGTCCAGTGTGGACATTGTGGGCGGCTGCAGCCTTTAAACAGAAGTGCTCCAACTGAACGGAATAGGATGGGGTGGGGAACAAGACCGTCCCTGTACACGGGGGTGGCATCTCCCCCAGGCTGCCCCGCGGGACTGCTCTCCCTGACTCCTTAGACTGTCCTCTTCTCAGACTCTGGGGAAGATCTGGACCCTGCCGTCCCCACACCCCCAGGTCTGTAGGGAACCCCCATATTCACCAGTGTCTTACATTCTTTTATGATGAGAACCCAGGCTCAGAGGGGACTGGCACCTTCCCTGGGGCCCTGCTCCCTGCAGGAGCGGCCTGCAGGCTTGGGTTTAGACATCCTGCCTCTCAAGCTGTGCTCCCCCAACCTCCCAGTTCTCTTTACGATCTGGCTGTACGGGGCTCCCTGAGACAGCATTCCTGAGGGGAAAGGGAAACCCAAGCAGCACTTCTGAAGGCCGTGGGGAGGGGCTTCAGGCCTTGAGGCTTTGTTTCCTCTTCCTTCTCCTTGATCAGTAAAGGCCCCCAGGCATTTACTGAGCACCAGCAGCAGATGACTGCCCTTGTGTTTTTCAGCTTTAGAACAATAACAACAAAAACTGATAAACAATCAGATTTCTTTCCTGCCTTGGGCCAGTAAATTAAAAAAAGAAGTGAGCAAGGGACTTCCCCGATGGGGCAGTGGTCAAGAATCCACCTGCCAGGGCTTCCCTGGTGGCTCAGTGGTTGAGAATCTGCCTGCCGGTGTGGGGGATACGGGTTCAAGCCGTGGTCTGGGAGGATCCCACATGCCGCGGAGCGGCTAGGCCCGTGAGCCACAACTGCTGAGCCTGCGCATCTGGAGCCTGTGCTCTGCAACAAGAGAGGCCGCGACAGTGAGAGGCCCGCGCACCGTGATGAGGAGTGGCCCCCAACTCACCGCAACTGGAGAAGGCCGTCGCGCAGAAACGAAGACCCAGCACAGCCAAAATTGAATAAATAAATAAATTGAAAAAAAAAACAACAAAAAAACAACTCACTCTCTTAAAAAAAAAAAGAATCCACCTGCCAATGCAGGGGACACAGGTTTAAGCCCTGGTCCGGGAAGATGCCACGGAGCAACTAAGCCCGTGCACCACAACTACTGAGCCTGCACTCTAGAGCCCGCGAGCCACAACTACTGAAGCCCACGCACCTAGAGCCCGTGCTCCCCAACAAGAGAAGCCACCGCAATGAGAAGCCTGTGCACCACAACGAAGAGTAGCCCCTGCTCGCCACAACTAGAGAAAGCCCGCATGCAGCAACGAAGACCCAAAGCAGCCAAAAATAAGTTAAAAAAAAAAAAAAAACTTAAGGGCTTCCCTGGTGGCTCAGTCGTTGAGAATCCGCCTGCAGATGCAGGGGATAGGGGTTCGTGCCCTGGTCCGGGAAGATCCCACATGCCGCGGAGCGGCTGGGCCCGTGAGCGATGGCCACTGAGCCTGTGCATCCAGAGCCTGTGCTCTGCAACGGGAGAGACCATCACAGTGAGAGGCCCGCGTACCACAAAAAAAAAAAACACTTAAAAAAAATAAGTGAGGGGAGGAAAACAGAAAGCTGACCTAGAATTGTCAACCTTTTATTTTGCCATCTAAGAATATTTGGGGAAAAAAAGCATTTTATACAAATAAGAAAGTCACTATCTTAATAGAGAGCAATTCTTTAAGTAGAATAAATTCAGATTATGAAAAATATGTTTTATATATTTTATTTTATTTATTTAGCCTTGGACTAGTGGCTAGTCCAGGTGGCCCCATCTGTAGTACTTAGAAATGACTTCAGGCTGAGAAATGTAAACTACAGCTCAGAGATTCAAAGAGGGCGGGGAAGGGGGCTCGTGAAGAGCAGGGAGAAAAGCAGAAGCATCGGAGCTTTTCAGGACAACAAGCACAAGTTCAGATCTGAAAACCCCTCATCAACTGTAATCCAGGCTACAAAACTGTTCCCTGAGCCAAGAGAACCAAGCTGGACGAGAGGCTGATTTTAAAATACAGTGTGCTGTAAATAAATTTAAACATCAGCAGTGTAGGAAAACCAGTTTATGTCAAAACATACTGTTTAATAAAGTTCTTATGGAGTGTCTCCACAAGACACAAATGTTGGCGAGGATGCAGAGAAAAGGGAACTCTTGTACACTGTTGGTGGGACTGTAAATTGGTGCAGCTACTCTGAAGAACAGTATGGAGGGTCCTCAAAAAACTAAAAATAGAGCTACCATATGATCCTGCAATCCCACTCCTGGGCATATATCAGGACAAAACTATAATTCAAAAAGATACATGCACCCCAATGTTCATAGCAGCATTATTTACAATTGCCAAGACATGAAAGCAACCTAAGTGTCCATCAACAGATGAATGGATACGAAAGATGTGGACTATATATATAATATTACTCAACCATAAAAATAATAAAATTTCGTCGTTTGCAACAACATAGATGGACCTAGAGATTACCATACTAAGTGAAATAAGCGAGACAGAGAAAGACACACACTGTATCATATCGCTTATATGTGGAATCTAAAAAATGAAACAAAAAAATAAATATAAAAATAAAAACAGAAACAAACTTACAGATACAGAGAACAAACAAGTGGCTTCCAGTACGGAGAGGGAAGGGAGGAGGGTCAAGATAGGGGTAGGAGATTAAGAGGTACAAACTACTATGTATAAAATAAATAAGCTATAAGGATCTATTATATAGCACAGGGAATGTAGCCAATGTTTTTTAATAATTTTAAATGAAATATAAGCTATAAAAATATTGAATCACTATGCTATACACCTGAAACTAATAATATTGTAAATCAACTATACAATAAAAATAATAAAATTTTACTATTTGGCTTTTAAAAAATTTCTTATTTTTAAAAAATTTTTCAGGAAATCAGGTCAATAGTAAGACATGAGAAAGAAACAAAAACTTAAATATTAAAAAAGAAGATAATTTTTGGATGTGTTTCTAGGAATCAAATGGGAAACTATTAGATTTAATTTAAAAGTGAGTGAATACAAGATACACAAAATTAAAATACCAAGTATCGGTCTGAAAATATGATGAAATGAGATTGAAACACAATCTAAAATAAATAATAGTAAACATAATGAGAAATGAATATGACTTATTTAAAGAAAATTGGAAATTTTGGTGAGAAATACAAAATTAAGATTTGAGTTAAATGCACAGTCCATGCCATGTGCTTGATTAAGAAGACTAAACATTTTTAAGTGGACAGTTTTCTCAAAATAATTTGTAAATTCAGCATAAGTATTCCAAAGTTCCTCTGAAAAAACAAACAAGAAAGAATCACAAAGAAAATTTGCAGAAGAATCCTGAAGGGGGTTAGCCCTATCATATACTAAATTATTTAAACAGTGTGGCACTGGCAGAAACACAGATAAGCAGAACAACTAAAGACAACCAAGAAATAAAACCCACTCATATTAAAAAGATATCACAAATCAATCAAATAAAATGGGGGAAAGACTGAGCCAACTTGGTAGCAATTCAGAAAGAAAAAAAGGCCCCTCATCCAATTCCATATACTGAAATAAATTCCACATGAATTAAAGAGTTTAATAAGAAAAAGCTTTAAGGTAGAAAAATATATTGGATATTTAAAACTTCTGGAAAAGAAACACCAAACTGTAAAAAATATTTGCAGTTAGAAATGATTATCAAGACTAATTAATAGCTTTGCAATAAATAGAGTTATAACATTTGTATTAGATTTGCTAGTACCATGGTAAACTAGTATAAACTTTTGGGAAGGTAATTTGGCAACACATGTAATTGGAATCTTAAATATATTCTTACCGATGACCCAGTAATTCCACTTCTGGGAATCAAGCCTAAGGAAACAATCACATATAATAAATACTCTCTGTGCACAAAGATGCTCATCACATTGAAAAGAACTGGAGACAATCTAAAAAAGCATTAAAGAACAATTAGACTGTGCAGCCTTTAAAAACGATGCTTAGGAAGAATGTGCAATAATATTTAAGTTTTATAATGTTAAAGAAAAAGCCTAGATACTAATTGCATATTCAATGAGGAACATAACTTTATTTTTTAAACCTAGATTTATGTATAAAATACTAAACTATTTTTTCATTAAAATATTTATTCAAACACTATATATACTCATTATATATGTGTACATATATAATGTATTATATATACATTTACATATATTTTATGTAAACATTATATATAATACACACACCCATCACCTGTTTAATGCCTTTAATTTGTTAAAAAAACAAAGCATAAGGCCAAAAGTACATTAATGTTACTACATGAACATAGTATTGAACCCTGACTTACCAGGGTTCAACTTAATGATTTTTCACCTTTACGACGGGGCAAAAGCAATACGCATTCAGCTGAACTGTACTTGGAATTTGAATTTTGGTCTTTTCCCAGGCCAGGGATGTGCAGTGCCATCCTCTCCTGTGAAACTGGGCAGCAGCCCCCAGTCAGCCATGCGATCATGGGGGCAAAGAGCCGATATACTTACAACCATCCTGGACCCACAGAAACACTCTGTTTTTCACTTTCAGTACAGTATTCAACAAACTATTCAATACATAAGCTATTCAACACTTTAGTATAAAATAAATGGGCTATGAGTTGGATGATTTTGCCCAACTACAGGCTAATGTGAGTGTTCTGAGCACATTCAAGGCAGGCTGGGCTGAGCTAAGATGTCTGGTAGGTTAGTGTGTATTAAATGCATTTTCGACTTAGGGTATTTTCAACTTAAGATGAGTTTATCAGGATGTAACCCCCACCTTAAGTCGAGGAAGATCTGTATTACCATTCATTTTGAAGGGTAATATTATAATTAATCCCAGAGCACCCCTAAGTCCCAAATTTTTCGCCAAAATAAAGTCATTAAAAAAATACCCCATGGGCTTCCCTGGTGGCGCAGTGGTTGAGAATCCGCCTGCCGATGCAGGGGACACAGGTTCGTGCCCCGGTCCGGGAAGATCCCACATGCCGCGGAGCGGCTGGGCCCGTGAGCCATGGCCGCTGAGCCTGCGCGTCCGGAGCCTGTGCTCCGCAATGGGAGAGGCCACAACAGTGAGAGGCCCGCATACCGAAAAAAAAAAAAAAATACCCCATTATGAATTAAGTGTATTATTAAATAGTACTTATATTTAAAACAACAAATCATTTAAACCTTAAATACAATTCATTAGTCTCCTGAAATGGGTGAATAACACACAAATATTCTCATAAAAGTTCTTTTTTGTTTCTGCCTCCACTAGCGTATATCCTAAAACTACATTCCGTAAGGAACGGCTCTGGCCCAGTGTGCCCAGAACTACAAGGGCATCTCCACTCATTTTCACGCCTGTCACTACAGTGACACCCCAACAGAAGCACAAGAAGAATGCCGAATGCAGTGGGATGCTATTAAAAGGACTAAACATGGGGCTGAAAGCCTGGCAAGAAAATAGGAGAATGAGGAACCCAGGGAGGCAGCAGACAGACTGGATCTCACCAAATGCTCGAGCTGACAAATGCCCAGAAAATGTGCTCCACGGAACCCAAGGACTCCTGCTCCGCAGGACCAAGAGGTGGCAAATCTACTCCCCTGGCTGGGTAACCAATCCTGGGAAGGAAATGAGACGAGAGGCCTCAAAGTAAATCAGACTTGTAGAACAGATCCATGTATATGGTTTCAGTGTTAAGTGCAAGATAATCTTTGAGTGACTGTCATTTAAAGTGTTTAATATTTTAGAAGACCTGTCAGAATGGTCTTGTCATCTGTAAGCTGAAAGATGTACCAGAAATGTATTGTTTATAAATAATACTGTTATGTTTGAGATAACTTGATTACTGTACTAATAGTTTATTATATTTTGTTTGAGACTTTTTTTTTCTATTAGGATTATAAATTTGCCTCTCACATATTTTAAAGGCTTAAAAATAGAATATACTAAACCCATAAATGTAGTTTAAAATGTTAGAGGGAAATCCAATTAACTAAAATTAATCAACAATTAGTCTAATTTTATGCAAAATAATTAGATTCATTAATAGAATAATAAGATTTGTAAACTGAAAAGGAAAAGGAAAATTAGCTTTTTAAAAGTAAAACCTCCACAAATTGAACACCATTTTTAAAAACAAGTAACTACAAAAGTCCTTTGTAAGGACAGCAGTCCCTCTGGACATTGTGACCTATCACTTATTCCTCCCCAGCCTCTCCTGCAGCCACGGGAGACTTCCTGTGAAGGCTAGCCAGGCCCCAGCCCCTCCGCAGCCTTCTCCCACTCTGAGGTCACACTAAGTCATTCATCTCATCCTCCAGGGAGACCCAACGCCAAAAGGCATTATCAAGTCATAGTCATTTTACTAAAGATTCCACAGGGAAAAGGTCAGCAAAATTAATACTTTTTCCACATACCACATAGCAAAAAAATTTTAATTTCTTCCATTAGATATCTCCTTTCTTCTGCTCAAAAATTCTCTTTCCTACCAGTTTCATTAACTCTTTTGGCCTCTCCCACACCTCTCTTCAGATACAGTTCTGACCCTCACCTGCATGCCCCACTCAGGAGAACAAAAGTTCCACGGTGGCCAGACAGTGGCCCTGCTCCCCCACCCACCCTGAGTCCACCACTCCAGTGTAAAAGCCCAACAAAACTGGGTAAGATAGGATCCCACTGCCAAGGAAAGAAGATTTTTCTCATATCATTTAAAATAAAATAACTGTGATAAGCCAGTTGAAACAAAACGAGAGTTAAGGGGATACAGGCCATCATAAGGGAATAGAAGTACAGCCGCTCTACTATTTTGCAACGCCATCAGTTAGATCTTTATGCTACCCAAGGCAATCTACAGATTCAGTGCAATCCCTATCACATTACTAATGGCATTTCTCACAGAACTAGGACAAAATTTTTTTTAATTTGTATGGAAACACAAAAAACCCTAAATAGCCAAAACAGTCTTAAGAAAGAAGAACGGAGCTGCAGGAACCATGCTCCCTGACTTCAGAATATACTACAAAGCTACAGTCATCAAAACAGTTTGGGGCTTCCCTGGTGGCGCAGTGGTTGAGAGTCCGCCTGCCGATGCAGGGGACACGGGTTCGTGCCCCGGTCTGGGAAGATCCCACATAAGCCAGTTGAAACAAAACGAGAGTTAAGGGGATACAGGCCATCATAAGGGAATAGAAGTACAGCCGCTCTACTATTTTGCAACGCCATCAGTTAGATCTTTATGCTACCCAAGGCAATCTACAGATTCAGTGCAATCCCTATCACATTACTAATGGCATTTCTCACAGAACTAGGACAAAATTTTTTTTAATTTGTATGGAAACACAAAAAACCCTAAATAGCCAAAACAGTCTTAAGAAAGAAGAACGGAGCTGCAGGAACCATGCTCCCTGACTTCAGAATATACTACAAAGCTACAGTCATCAAAACAGTTTGGGGCTTCCCTGGTGGCGCAGTGGTTGAGAGTCCGCCTGCCGATGCAGGGGACACGGGTTCGTGCCCCGGTCTGGGAAGATCCCACATGCGGCGGAGCGGCTGGGCCCGTGAGCCATGGCCGCTGAGCCTGCGTGTCCGGAGCCTGTGCTCCGCAACGGGAGAGGCCACAACATTGAGAGGCCCGCGTAACGCAAAAAACAAACAAACAAAAAAAACCAGTTTGGTACTGGCACGAAAACAGACATATAGATCAATGGAACAGGACAGAAAGCCCAGAAATAAACCCACGCACCAACGGTCAATTAATCTAAGACAAAGGAGGCAAGAATATACAATGGAGAAAAGACAGTCCCTTCAATAAGTGGTGCTGGGAAAACTGGATAGCTACATGTAAAAGAATGAAATTAGAAGATTCTCTAACACCATATACAAAAATAAACTCAAAATGGATTAAAGTCCTAAATGTAAGACCGGATACTATAAAACTCCTAGAGGAAAACACAGGCAGAACACTCTTTGACATAAATCACAACAATATTTTTTTTTTTATCCATCTCCTAGAGTAATGGCAAGGAAAGTAAAAATAAACAAGTAGGATCTAATTAAACTTACAAAAGAAACTATAAACAAAATGAAAAGACAACCTACAAACTGGGAGAAAATATTTGCAAATGATGCAACTAACAAGGGCTTAATTTCCAAAATATACCAACATTTATACAGCTCAATATCAAAAAAAAACCCAACAACCCAATCAAAAAATGGGCAGAACACCTCAATAGACATTTCTCCAAAGAAGACATACAGATGGCCAACAGGCACATGAAAAGATGCTCAACTTGGCTAATTATGAGAGAAATGCAAATCAAAACTACAGTGAGGTACCACCTCACACTGGTCAGAAAGGCCATCATCAAAAAGTCTACAACCTATAGACCTGTAGACTTGTAATAACCTATAATGGAAAATAATGCTGGAGAGAGTGTGGAGAAAAGGGAACTCTTGTACACTGTTGATGGGAATGGAAATTGGTACAACCATTATGGAGAACAGTATGGAGGCTCCTTAAAAAAATAAATGAAGAACTACCATATGATCCTGTAATCCCACTCCTGGGCGTATATTCAGAAAAGACTAAACTCTAATTTGAAAAGATACATGTACCCCAGTGTTCACCACAGCACTATTCACAATACCCAAGATATGGAAACAACCTAAATGTCCATCAACAGATGAATGGATAAAGAAGATGTGGTACATATATACAATGGAATATACTCAGCTATAAAAAAGAATGAAATATTGCCATTTGCAGCAATATGGATGGGCCTAGAGATTATCACACTAAGAGAAGTCAGACAGAGAAAGACAAATATATGATATCACTTATATGTAGAATCTAAAAAAGTGATACAAATGAACTTATTTACAAAACAGAAACAGACTTACAGACTTAGAAAACCAAATTTTGGTTACCAAAGGGGATAGCAGGGTGGGGGAGATAAATTAGGAATTTGGGATTAACAGATACACACTACTATGTATAAAATAGATAAACAACAAGGACCTACTATATAGCACAGGGAACTATATTCAATATCTTGTAATAATCTATAATGAAAAATAATCTGAAAAAGAATAGATATATATATGTAAAAATGAATTACTTTACTGTACATCTGAAACACTGTAAATGAACTATACTTCAATAAAAATTTTTAAAAAACTAGAAAAGCTGGAAATGGGGATGGGCATTCTAAACAAGCTCAAAGCTCAGGTGAATCACTCCCACTGCAATGAAAAGCAATTACATATGTTATATCAACAGAGTCACTGTTGGTGTGGTTTCCTAATGGAAAAAATGGACAGCTGTCAGGAAATGGAAACCAGAGGAATATTTTCCCAGTTTTCAGAGAAGAGCAAAGAGTAAAAATACGGAAATTGCAAACTGGTAAATATGACATTGATCTCTAACAAAATTCTAGAACAGACAAACCAATGTTCTGCTGTGAAAGGAAGAGTATATACAGTATGTTCAATACAAAATGCATTAAAAAATTATTAGACACCCCCACCCCCAGCCCTTCACAGAGAACTTGATGTGACAGTAAATCTCTACACAACTGCTAAAGGAGGAAAGAGAATCCTCCTCTACTATTCCCTCATCTACTGTCAAAAAAGCGAATCCCTAGAAAACTGATACCACAGAAGAGTGCAAAGGCCATGAACGAGGAGAGACATTGCCAGGGGAAACATCTGCGTGTTCCAGTGCGGCCCTCTCAAGCCTGCAATCCAGGCCTGGATGAATGTGAGCCCTGCCTGGGGGCTGCAAGGGTGTGGCTCCCAGCCCAAGTTCACCCCCTCCCCTCTACACTGCCTGCCTCGGTGCAGGACCAACATCGTGCTGGGGCAGCATCCTTGCCCAGGATGCTTTCTGTGGCCGGATGCACATCTGGAGTCCGAAGCCTGGCGTTCACTCCTCAACTTGAAACCCTCCTTGGCTTCCATCCTCCTATTAAGGGTACGAGTGAGCCTTGCAGGTTGATGGTGAGGACCCAATGCCAATAGGTATGAGGCGCACTGGACAGAGTGCCAGGCGCCACCCTGAGAAAACCCCGAGGGTCTTAGACCAGACCTCTGTGGTCTGGAACTCTAAATCTGAGATCCTTTGACCAGAGTTTGGAATCAGAAACTCTTGACTCAGATCCTGTTTGGCTATCATCTTTTCATTACAGTTAAAATTTAAAATGTGAACAACTGGAAAAAAGAGGATTCTCTGAACACAAATTTAATTTTCTATTCTTCCCATTTCATAAAGCCAACTATAAAACAAAAGCTTCTGAAGTAACAGGTTTATTATACTTGTTCTCTGTGAAAACAGTCATAAAGTCATCCTCTGCACCATCCCTGCCCATTTTCCTCTCTGTTTTAATCAGATTCTATGAAGCCACATTTTTGCAATAAGTAGATTTTTGTAAAAAAAAAAAAAAAAAAAAAAAAGGGAGGTCGGGGGGAGGATTCCTATGTGACCATGTCTTGAGAAGCAAGTTTTCCACGGATGGTCTCATTAACAATGTGTCTGGGGCCAGGTGGACAACAATGACATCACCTGAGGGACACATATTGAAGGATGTGCTATGTCCACACAACTGACAGGTGGTGGTTAGAAGAGACTCCAAGTGCATAAAAGTCTGTACATAAAGGAATCTGAACACAGGACACAGCTATACAGAATCTCTTCAGATATGTTCTGAAAGCAAAAGTTCTTTGGTTTCAATCAACAGTTCTATTTAATGAATATATTTCAGAATGTTTCAAATAAAATCTATCCGATAAAAGAAATACAGCACGTTTGTTACATAATGCTAATATAATAATTCTTAAACTGGAAGAATTATTCCCATCACGAATTCTCGCGGGGTGCAGGAGGCCTTGTCCGATGGGGAGCTCAGGCCTGTCCAGCCAGACGTGTGGTTCCAGAAGCCGGCTAAGCCTCAGCCGCCTCTGGGTACGATGGCCACTGCCACATCTGCAGCAGCACAGGTCTGCCGTGAGGTTTAAAGCCACTGGAAGGCACATAAGGAGTTCAATAATCATAATAAAGTCGTTGAAAAGGTGGGCTTTCTCTTTTCCTCCTGATCAAGGTACAGTCCTTGAAGAAAATCATACAGCCAAGAGGATCCCATCCTCAAAGAAACCCACCAAATAATCATCTAATAGCAGGAAACTGGACCAGCGAATTCATTTCTTCACCAAATATGCCTTAACTATTTGTTCTGTGCCAGATGCTGTCACAGGTACTGAGGATACAGCAGGGAACAGGCACAAACCCCAGCTCTCCTGCAGCTTATATCCTAGTAGGGAAAACACAACTGACAAAATAAATATGTAAGCAGAGGGAACTCTAGTCAACATTCTTTAATGACCTATACAGGAAAAGAATCTAAAAAAGAGTGGATATATGTCTATGTATAACTGAATCACTTTGCTGCACAGCAGAAGCTAACACAACATTGTAAATCAACTATATTCCAATTAAAAAAATATGTAAAACATACAGTATACTAAATGGTGGTGGGGGCTTTGAGGAAAAAAATAAGGCAGGGGGAATGTGAGAGGGGACGGGAAGTGTGTCTGTAATGGGGGTTTTGGCACAGGTGACACTAAAGCAAGACTGAAGCACTGAGCATCCCGGTCATGCAGCTGTGCAGACAGGCTGAGCGGCCGCAAGGGCCTGGCACAGCGGTGCACATCCGGACGGCCAGGGCAGCCGCAGCAGACACCAGGGCAAGGGAAGGTGGGTGGACAAGAAGGGACAGCCACGGGCTTTACCCAGCGTGAGACGGGAGCCCTGGCGGAGCTCTGTGCGGAGGAGTGAGACCCACAGCTTCCCTTTTCACAGGATCCTGAGGTCCTCTGAAGAGTGTGCTAGGAAAACTGACTGCAGGAGGGCAACATGAGAACAGGAAGTCGCCAACGAGCCACTGCACCAACCCAGGTAAAAGGTGGTGCCAGCTCAGGCGTGGGTGGCAAATGCAGGCAGGGAGAGGCAGTCACAGGGGCATCAACTCTGAGGTGTGGCCAGGAGAGCCCCGCTGATGGACTGAACACAGCCGAGCATGAGAGAAAGGGGGCAAGGATGAGCCCAGCGTCTCTGGCCTGAGCGGGAGCAAGGACGAGGTCACCACTAACTGAGATAGCGGGTAGGGGAGGAGTCAGATCTTGGTTTTGGACTCAGTTTGAAGCAACGGCCTGTGTGATTCTGGAGTCCAGGAAAGAGGTCCCTATTAGCATTTGGATGTACTAGGTAAGCCACGAGGCCGGCTAAGGCCAGCAGGGGAACGAGTCCAGAGAGAAGGGGAAGCCCAGGAACCAGTCCCGGGGCCAACACTGAGATATGGGGCAGAAGGAGAACCAGAGGCGTGTGGGTCCTGCGGACATGCTCCCAGGCGGAGAGGGTTTCATTTGTGCCGAGGACAGTCCAGGAGGAGGAGGCTGGCTGACCAACACGACTGTGACCTTGGCAGCATGAAGGTCTGCCAATAAGCCACTGATGAATTCCCAGGAGAGCGGTTTCAGGGGAGCAGTGGAGACAAGCGCCTGATTCAAGGGATGGGAAAGAGACTGGGACACAGCCGACTCTTCTAGGCTCCAGTGCTGACTCTTGTCGGAACCGTGGAGCCTCAGAACTCCAAAGCCTCCCTTGCTCTTAATTCTCACACAGGACTTCCTTGTTTCCAATTAAACATCTCCTGTTTTAGTTTTTAACACCATTTCCTTGTATTTGGTCCTTTATAAACTGGGAAAAAATATTCTGTATCTCTCTAACATGGACAAAAATCTGTTAACACTTTACATTCTTAAAAATAGTAGTCAAGGGACTTCCCTGGTGGTCCAACGGTTAGGAATCCACCTTCCGGTGTAGGGGACACGGGTTTGATCCCTGGTCAGGTAACTAAGATCCCACATGCCATGGGGCAACTAAGCCTGAATGCCACAACTAGAGATCCCACATGCTGTGACTATAGAGCCCATGTGCTCCGGAGCCCGCACCCCACAACTCGAGAGCCTGTGCGCCACAACAAAAGATCCCACGTGCCGCAGCTAAGACCCGACACAGCCAAAAATAAATAAATAAATTTAAAAAAAAAAAAATAGTAGTCAGTAAGAAAATAATTCCATTTACAATATAGCATCAAAAGGAATACGATACTTAAGAATAAATTTAACAAAACAAGCACAAGATTTGTATACTAAAAACTACAAAACATCCTTGAAAGAAATTTTAAAAGACTGAACTAAAAGGAAAGACATCCAACGTTCAAGAACTGGAGGCCTAATACTGTGGATTTGGCAGCATCGTACCAATTGCTCTACAGACTCAGCGCAGCTCCATCGAAGTCCCAGCTGTCGGACTTCCCTGGTGGTTCAGTGGTTAAGACTCCGCACTTCCACTGCTGAGTGTGCGGGTTCCATCCTTGGTCGGGGAACTAAGTTCCCGCATGCTGTGTGGCATGGCCAAAAAAAAAAAAAGTCCCAACTGCCTTTTAAAAAAAAAGAAATTGACAAGCTCACCCTAAAACCCATATGAACATAGAGTGGACCCAGAATAGCTAAAACAATCTTGAAAAAGAAAAAAAAAAAGTGGGAGGATTGACATTTCCCAATTTCAAAACTTACTGCACAAAGAGTGGCTCTGGCCTAAAGAGAGACACACAGATGAACAGAATAGAAGCTAGAGTCCAAAAACAAACTGTACAGACAAAAATGTATTTATTGTCAATGGATTTTCAACAAAGGTGCCAGGACAATTCAACAATTTCAACAACTGATGCAGAACAACTGGATAACAACATGCAAAAGTATGAATTTGGACTCCTACCTCACACCATCTACAAATTAACTCAAAATGAGTCACCAACTTTAAATGTAAGAGCTAAAACTAGAAAACTCTTGGTAGAAAACAGAGGAGTGAATCTTTGTGACCTCAGATTTAGCAATGGTTTCTCAGATATGACACCAAAAGAACAATCAACAAAAGAAAAAGCAAATAAATTAGACCTCAATAGGGTTTTTAAAGTTTTGTGTTTCAAAGGACAGCATCAATCAAGTGAAAAGACAACCCATGCGGTGGGAGAGAAATATTTGCAAATAATATATCTGATAAGTGACTTCTATCCAAAGTATATAAAAAATGCCTATAACTCAATAATAAAAAAATAAATAACCCAACTGAAAAATTGGCAAAAGATGTGAATAAACATTTATCCAAAGAAGACATACAAATGGCCCAAAATCTCACAAAAAGATGCTCAACAAGATTAACCATTGGGGAGATACAAGTCGAAACCACAAGGGAATTCTAATTCTCAGCCACCAGACTGGCTATAATCAAAAGATGAACAGTAAGAAGCGCTAGTGAGGGCATGGAGGACCTGAGCCCTCAGACATGGCTGGTGAAAATGGAAACAGTGCAGCTGCCATTCAGCAAGGCACAGAACTGTCAGATGACTTAGCAATTCTCCTCCTAGGATTATATCCAAGAGAAATGAAAACATATGCCTACACAGCCACAAAACATACATCCATACACAAATGTTCACAACAACATTACTCAAAATAGCCACAAAAATAGAAACAGCCCAAATGTCTATCAATTGATACATGAATAAATAAAATGTGGCACATCCATATGATAAAATATTATTAGGCAACAAAAAGGAATGAAGTACTGATACATGCTACAATATGAACGAACCTTGAAAATATCACACTAAGTGAAAGAAGAATATATTATTCCATTAATATGAAATGCCCAGAACTGGCAAATCTACAGAGACAGAAAATAGATTAGTGGTTCTCTAGGGTGGAGGGGATGAGGAAGGGAATGGGCAGTGACTAAGCCCAGGATTTCTTTGTGGTGATGAAAAAGTTTTAAAATTAGATTGTGGTGACAGGTGCATAACTGTTAATATTATTAAAAACCACTGAAATGTACACTTTAAATGGATGAATTGTATTTTACGTGAATATCTCAATAAAGCTGCTACATAAAAAACAGTAATCAAATCTCTAACCAACTCTATGTTAAATAATCCCAATTTTTAAAACTCTGAATAATTTTCATTATTTGTTACTTTTCTATGATCCATTTTTCTGGCTTTTTTTCCATATCCTTTAAGAGATGATAGCTTAATTAAAGTGCTCATTTAATCTAGAACAGGGGTCAGCAAACTACAACCTGAGAGCCAATCAGAGCTAAGAATGGTTTTTATTATTTTAAAGGGTTAACAACAACAACAAAAGAATATACAACAGACACCATATTTGGTCCACAAAGCCTAAAATATTTGCTGTCTGGTCATTACAAAGGTTTGCTGACCCATGATCTAGAACAACAAAGTGAGTCTGCACAGTACACTCATCACAAAATATATTAGAAACATGTTCACTTTGAGCCATATTAATATTGTGATTAGCTATGTTTAATGCGCAGAGAAGGAATAAAGGGACTGTATTAAACAAACTCCCTTTCTACTAATATAATCCATTTTAAATGTCTATATTTCAGGCTGTGAGTAACCACAGGTAATTTGGCGAAACTGATAACTATATACACAACTGCCCTGTCCAGAAGACAGAAGAGATACTGACTCAGGCAGGTGCTACAGTCAGACCTTAGAGGTTACTGTGCAAAATCCGTCAGATTTTGGCCAAATCGCTTTGCGGCAATAAAGTCAAGGATGTACTATCTTGACTGTGAACATGTGTGAAGGAAACCTGACTCAGAACTGGAGGCGGGAAGCTGGGAAGGAGGGTGCCGGCCCAGCCCACAGGGTCCAGCAAGAAGGAGGAGGGTCTCCGGACGACACCACAAGCTGCAGGGTCCTTGCCTGCAGCCACGGGGAAGCCGCCACCATTCTGCACTTTAGTTTTCCTCCAGTGACTTTTATTCCAAACATCTTCTGCCAGCCTCCTGCTTTCCTCCACAAAGAACGTTCTCCTCTGTTCACTGGACTAGCCTAGGGGCCACCAGTTTGCTTGTCCCAAATGGCAATTCCTCTGCTATTCCCAAATAAATCTTTTCTGCTTAAATAAAATTGCTCTTTGTGCTGTTAGACGTTGACATGACCTGAACCCTGCGAGTTTTCAAGTGCATTATCATCTTACCGTCCCCACTCTTTAGTAGGTGTAATGCTAGCAGAGTCAGACAGGATTCAGGCTCTGCTTCCAAGCTGCACAGCCTGCATCTGTGATGTAATTTCTGACTGTGAGGATTAGATGAGTAATGAACACAGGTCAGCACACAGCCTGATGCCGGGCACGGTGGGCCCTCAAGTTAGATTTGGGTTCAAATCAACGAACCCTACTGAATGTCTGCTCTGTGCCTGGTGCTGAGTCTGCTGGTCCAGAGATACAAACGGAGAAGATGTGGAATCCACCCTCCAGAAGTTCACAATCTAGTGAGAGAAAGAAACCTTCCTCAGTAGCACAAGAGTCAACATCTGTCACAGGAATGCTCATAAGATACCGAAGTCAGGCTGGGAAGGCGAGGATGTCTAGGAGGGCTTCTGAGAAGAGGTGTCAGCAGAGCAGTGAGCGGCCTTCACAGAGGAGAAGGGAAGAGAACTGGTACACCTGGGGAAAGGCTGTAGAGAGGGACAGGACATTGAGTGTCTATCACTGAGGACAGGCCGTCTCCCCTCTATGTGTCACAGCGCGACAATGCCAGTCACCCGTCCTGGAGATCACAACACAGACACAGGTCCCTCTGAACGATCCTTGACCGGCATGTAGTTGCTGTTTGGTTTGACCATTCTTGCTTTCATAATCATAGCTGCGTTCAGTCAACGCTAGCCGGCAGCATAACTCTGCATTTCAGACCTCCAGAGCAAAACTCTGAAGAACCACAGCTGTCTGAAGAGGTCCCTGATCCACACCGCTCGGGCTTCCTCTTCCCATAGCTTCCAACAACCACAGAAGCCCCTTGCGTGCTCTGATCCTCAGCCATGAACTAGTGTCACTTTTAATAACATTTCTCAATTGGTGATATGTTTGCTTCATGGTCAATCATAACTCAGATCTTTTTTTTTTCCAGTTATACATATATACATTATTTTTCATATTCTTTTCCATTATGGTTTGTTACAGGATATTGAATATAGTTTCCTGTGCTATACAGTAGGGCCTTGTTGTTTATCTATTTCATATATAATATAGTTTGTATCTGTTAATCCCATAGTCCTAATTTATCCCTCTCCCTCTCCTTTTCCTCCCCTTTGGTAACCATAAATTTCTTTTCTATGTCTGTAAGTCTGTTTCTGTTTTATAACTAAGTTCAATTGTATCATTTTTTTAGATTCCACATATAAGTGATATCTAATGATATTTGTCTTTCTCTGCCCAACTTACTTCACTTAGTAGGATAATCTCTAGGTCCATCCATGTTGCTGCAAATGGCATTATTTCATTCTTTTTTTATGGCTGAGTAATATTCCATTGTATATATCTACCACATCTTCTTTATCCATTCATCTGTTGATGGACATTTAGGTTGCTTCCATGTCTTCTTGGCTATTGTAAATAGTCAGATCTTTTTATACTGTTCACATATTAAGTACCAGCCTATAATTCTGTATTTAATCTGATTTTTCTTAGTAACACAAAATAAAAGGACTACAAACATTTTAAATAATATGGAAAAATAAACCATGAATTTCTGTATTAACCCTCTAGTTCATGCCACCCACCCCCAAAACAACTCTATTTCCAAGGTTGGAAGATAAATAGGAAAAAAAATCCAGATAGTAAATGAAAATTTTAAAATGTCACATTTGGTTCTTTAATTAAATCATGGAGATCTTTGAAATTTTATTTTGTGAGAAAATCGTAAAATGGGAAACAAACAAAAAGACCATAAAGAAATATAATTTTAAAAACCTTTTCACTGAAAGAAATGCAACATTATATTTTTTCCCTTGCTGATTATTTGAAAGTTACAGGTTCAACTGCTTGAGAAATGTAAGTTAATACTTCAGTGTCATTAGTTTGTATTTTGTTCTAACAGTACAAACAGTAGAAGAAATCATTAGTAAAGTGAGGGTAAAACAAACTCAGTTAATTACAGTTAAAAACAGTTAAAAACAATCAAGGGTCAGGCTTAATTTTAAAAAGAACCTTTCCAGAATGTTAAAAATCAATGTTACCTCAATTAAAAAAAAAGTTTTTAATAAAAAATAAAGTAAAGAAAAAGAAACTTCCTATCCAGTCACAATACTCATGTAGGTTTATGGGGGTAGATTCCTAGTCCCATATATAAACACCTTTTAAAAATGACCAGGAATATGGGAATCTTCTTCATTAATGCTCCTTTTTGACCATGAAGCAGTTCTGTTAAGACAGAACTCCTCTACTCAATAAATTGCACTAAAGTACCATTTGCCCTGCCCTAAAGGAATTAGTTTGATCCAAAAGAAACTGATAAGACCTAGAGAATGTGGAAACGAACAGTTCAGCAAGTTAACAACAGTTACATGCCATTCACTTCCAAGGAAAAAACAACACAACTGCCAACCCTATTTAAGAAAAGTACCTTTTCTATCTCACAGGCCAGGTCTTGACCTGAGTGATTTACATGCAACCCAAGCCTCTGTGAACAAGGCCAGGCTTCTCACAAACACACCTGCCCGGTCCCCTCCACCGCTCTCACACCCACCTCCTGTCTTCATACACTCAGAGGAGGGTGAGCCTGAATGAAGCAAAACTTTCCAACTCATCTATGTGTCATCTTCCCCAAGCTCTATACGAAGCTCAAGATGAATATTTTACAAAGGTACAACACGCACATGACAAATTTAATATTTAGTTTCCTTCCAGGATCAAATGTACTTATAATATCGTGTAATATTTACCTAGAAGGATCTCCTTGGCATTTGGTAAAACAGTAGATAAAGACTAAAGCCTTACCCATTGAGAAATTATTAAGTGTTCACTCTGACATGTTTAATCTTACCAAGTTTCAAAATACTAAAAAATCAGAAAATTTCCCTTTGCAGTCTTGGAGATATTTGTCCTTTCTTTCTCAGGAATCGGAGTAGAACTTTTGTGAAAAGCAGCAGTCTAAGCAGATCATAGCAATGGGAAATTCCTTTATGGGAATTTAACTTTTAAAACTCCAAATAAAGACATGTATTTGCAGTAGGCAACTTGAAGACAAAATACCACGCTCAAACAAAGTGAGCTGCAGTATTTGTTATCAGTTATCATTTGTTATCAGTTCTTTGAATACGCAAAGCAGATTTCAGCAGAGTTGCCTGAAGGCCTGTATCTGCAAACGCTTGGGATAAATGGGAGGGAGGGCTGGGGCAGAGGGGCAGGAGAGGAGGGGGAGGAGGTTCAGACCCCAGGACCACAAGCGGGCCTCAGGCTTTTGTTCCAAATGTGAGCAGATCCATTGAAGGGCTTTGAGCAGAAGAGCCACAGGGTCTAATTTACATTTGAAAAGGACTGTTCTGGCTGCTGGTTGAGATCTAACTGGGTGGAGAAACAAAAGGATGGCTTGGACCTTGCAGGCAGTAGAGAAGGGGTGAGAAGTGATCAGATCCAGGATATAATTAGAGGAGAAGATGCAAGACGTAAGAGGAAGACAAAGGTACATCTCTACCTCTTTTCATAAATAAAAATAAATTCCAGATTGTTCTATGAGTTAAGGTAAACCATTGAATTGAAAACTAGGTAAGGGCTACAAACAATTTACAAAACAAGAAATACATGCAAATAACCATACCAAAAGATTTCAACATCACTAGTAATACGAATTGCACTACACAAATACAAATTAAAAAAAAAAAAAAGGAAGCTTTCCCCCCTGTTCTGATTAGAAAAGAAACTTAAAGATAATCGTAGTGGTATGGATAGTATTCCCCAAATTCATATCCACTAGGAACCTCAGAGAGTGACCTTATTTGGAACAGGGTCTTTGCGTATGTAATGACTTAAGATGAGATCACAGTAGATTAGGTGGGCCCTAAACTCAATGGCTGGGGTTCTTCTAGGAAGAGGAGAGGACACACAGAGATACAAAAGCATGGGAAAGGCCATGTGACAATGGAGGCTAGACTAGAGTGATGCAGCTGTAAGCCGACGACCACCCAGGGCTGTCAGAGCATCAGAAGTGAGAAGCAGCAAGGGAGAATCCTTCCCCAGAGCCTTCAGAAGGAGCACAGGTGTGCTGACACCTTATTCTGACTTCTAGTCTCCAGAACTGTGAGAGAATAAATTTCTGTTGTTTAAAGCCCCCAAATTTGTGCTACTGCAGCCCTGGGAAACCAGTACAGTAATACATGATGTTACCGAGAGCGCGGGAGGCTGTCAAGTCTCGTTCCCCATTGGCAGAGCCTAAGTCAGGGGTACAACCTTTGGGAAAGACCATGTCACAGTGCTTACTTACACAGTTCTAAATGACCAGATCTCTTGGACCAGGAATCCAATTTGAGAGATTTATATTCAGCAAATAATTAGCAATGTGTGCAAAGATTTAAAAAGAAGAATGTTCATCCCACGGTTACAATTGGAAAGAATATAAACATTCAAAAATTTGGAATTAGTCAAGTAAACTATGGTGTAAGCTTACAATGAAATATCACGTTGTTATTGAAACAGATCTTGATTGGAAGACAGTCTGGTAGTTTCTTACATAACTAAACATACTCTTACCATACAATCCAGCAATCACACTCCTTAGAATTTACCCAAATGAGCTGAAAACTTAGGTCCACACAGAAACCTGCACATGGATGTTTACAGCAGCTTTATTCATAATTGCCAAAACTTGGAAGCAACCAAGACGTCCTTCAGCAGGTGAACAGATAAGCTTTGGTACATCCAGACAATGGAATTATTCAGCAAAAAAAAAAAAGGAAAAAAGAAAAAGAAATGCACTATCAAGCCACAGAAAGACATGAAGGAAGCTTAAATGCATATTACTAAGTGAAAGAAGCCAGTCTAAAAAAGGCTACATAGTATATGATTCCAACTATATGACATTCTAGAAAAGGCAAAACTACAGAGATAGTAAAAAGATCAGTGGTTGCCAGGGGTTAGGCGGTTGGGGAGAGAGATTAAAAGGTGGAGAGGAGCACAGGACATTTTTAGAGTGGGGAACTATTTTGTATGATACTGTAATGGTGGGTACATGTCATTACACCTTGTCCAAACCTACAGAATGAACAACACAAAAAGTGAATCTTGGGATTTCTCTGGTGGCGCAGTGGTTAAGAATCCGCCTGCCAATGCAGGGCACACGGGTTCAAGCCCTGGTCCCGGAAGATCCCACATGCCACAGAGCAACTAAGCCTGTGCACCACAACTACTGAGCCTGCACTCTAGAGCCCGCGAGCCACAGCTACTGAAGCCCACGTGCCTAGAGCCTGGGCTCTGCAACAAGAGAAGCCACCACGATGAGAAGCCCGTGCACTGCTGCAAAGAGTAGCCCTCACTCGCTGCAACTAGACAAAATCTGCACACAGCAATGAAGACCCAATGCAGCCAAAAATAAATAAATAAATAAATTTTAAAAAACCCCCAAAGTGAATACTAATGTAAACTATGGATCTGGGGTGATAATGAGGTATCAATGTCAGTTAACCAATTTTAAGAAATGTAGTACCCTGGTGTGGCTGTTGATAGTGGGGGGGTGAACACATGTGGGGACAGGAAGCATATGGGAAAACTCTGTACTTTCTGCTCAATTTTGCTGTGAACTTAAAGCTTCTCTAAAAAATAAAGTCTATTAATTTTTTTTTAATTTGAAAGAAAAAAATGATCTTGAAAAAATATTCAAAGCTAAGAATATTCAAAATATGTGATGCATTGTTAACTGGAAGAAGATTATAGAAACGACCTACAGTCAGATTCTAATTTTGTTTTTAGAAGGAATATAAATATTCATGTACTATTAGAGATAGCACAGAGAACACTCAAATATTAATAATAGCTATCTCTGAGTAGTGGGATTCACACAATTTTTATGCTTTTCTTTGTGATTTCTTGTATTCTCCAAAATTTCTACAATAAACACATATTACTTTCGTAGTCAGGAATGTAGAGTTAATGTCATTTACAAGTAATAACAAATGCAGGGGTCTAAGAAACCTAAGAACATTAATCTGAGAAAAAACAAACATCCTTTAAACTCCTTTTCTTCTACTAAGCAGCCTGCAAACCTCTTCAGGGATGCCGAAATCCATGGAGTATGAACAACCTCTGATTCCCTCGCTTGCACAACAAAGTTTCCTGGAATATTCACCCGCTGTATCTTCCACTCCTCTGTCACTTTCTGCTCTTTAAAAATAGAACTGAGAACAAAAGTGCTCTTGAAAACTAAAAATATGGGAGAAAGGGAAAAGGAATCAATGGAAATTTGGAAGATAAAGTTGTGAAATTATCTCATAAAGCCGAAAAAATAAAAGGATAAGGGAGGTGGGAAACAGATAAAAAGGGAGAGAAATTAAAAGATATTCCAACAGTCCCAACAAGAGAGGAAGAAAACACCACTAAACAACTTCCCAAAGTGTGGAAGATATTTTCTGGTTTCAAGTTTCTACTTGGAAGTTTCAAGTGCCCATCACAATGAATAAAAGAAAGACCTACTTCACAGCACATCAGAATACTGGGGATAAAGAGAATTTCCTAAAAATTTCCACAAAAGAGGGAGGAACAGGAACACACAAAGGGCTGAAGATGAAAACGCCATTTAGGGACAAGACTGGAAACTGGAAGGCTGCAGAATGAGGCGGAAGTGACCTCTGCCCTGGAATGGTACACCCAGCAACCATCCAGTGGGTGGGCGACAGGGAGGTTCTCGGACATTCAGTTTACCAAATCCTTTGATACCACAGCAGCTGACGGCCTACTCAACAGCCATCCTCCTCCTTTCTTGCTAAGAAACCCTGACTTTATTCCTCTATTAAGTGGTCGTCCGTTTTGCAGGAAGGCGGGCATCGGCCCCAGGAAGGCGAATCCTTCCTAGAAACCAGTTATGGCGATTCCATTCCCTGTGCTATGGCCTGAGATGTGAACTAAAGTTGGCGAAGAGGTTTTGAGAAAAGGATTTTCTGGCCTTTAAAAAGAGGCTCACCAGAGAAAATCGTTCATTTTTCACTTCTGGATATTTCAAGTGTCTACATATGATACTTGAAACATGGCAGGCACCTTGGAGCTGGTCCATGAGCCCAAATCCTCACACAGCAGCCCAAAGAGTTGAATGTTTGAAAGAATCTATGTTTGAAGATATCACTAAGCTGACCCTGCATCAGCCTAGCTCCTGACTTATCTGATATAGTAAATGTCCTTTCTGTTTAGTCACTTGTAGTTGGCTCCTACCTGTAGCTGAAAGCATCATAAACTGAGATGTCCCCATTCTCAGGACACCAATGGCAGTGGCCTCACTGGAGCCAGGAACAGGAGAGGTGAGGGAAACCCCTGGAATGACAGTGAAATGACACCCAAGGAAAACAGCCATGCAAAGGCCTAGGGATAACACATGTGACTGGAGCCAGAGGACGGGCTCCAAGCAGGGTCCCCAGGGAAAACCCACAGATGTGCAGTTTGTGACCACATGAAAAATAACATTAAGGAGGACTCCGTAATTTGCTTACCAGTTTAAAAAGACATAATAATAGCTGCATAGAAAATTAAGCAAATAAAAAGATGAGGGAATTTTTAAGTCCAAGGAAAACAAAAATTTGCACAAGAAAGGAGAAAATGGTCATAATACTCTACTTGGCTCAGCAGTGAGTAATATTTATATAGTCACACTATATAGTGTCAGAATTCTGAGAGGGAAGTTAGAAGAGGGAGGGGAGCACAGGGAGGGGGCTTCCCCCTCATCTTCCACAACAGGACGGCAGCGAGAATGTCTAACGTAGTCACACAAGAGACATGGCAACAAGCACGTTACCTAAAACGCGGAGGTAAGTTCCATAGAAGAGTTAAAGGTATTTAATCTTTGAATGCTTCTGAAAGTTGAAGATATTTAATCCTGTAGTACTCTGTAACGTATTAAACCATATGACTGTATTACCGTAGTGTAATAAAGAACCTGTCTGGTCTTCGTCCCAGGTTTCCGGCATGGAGCGTGCACAACCCTTAGCATCTCCTGAGTGACAGGAGTGTCTCTGTTACCCTCACGTGGTAACTCCCCGGATGGGGATGGCTTCCGGCTGAAGGTTGGGCACCAGGAAGACCAACTCTGTGATGAGAGGGCTGGCGGGACTTTCCGCTGCCTGACCTCCATGGAAGGAGGAGAGGGCTGAAGGCTGATTTCAATCACGTGGCCCATGATTCAGTCAATTGCGCTTCTGTAATGAAGCCCCAGTAAAATATCTGGACCATAAAACTCAGCAGAGCTTCCTGGCTGGTGAACACACAGATGTGCCGGGAGGGTGATGCTCGCTGACTCCATGAGGAACGGTGCAGAAGCTCTGCATTCCTTCCCAGACCTCACCCTATGCATCTCTTCATTGGGCTGGTCCTCTTTTTAATAAGACTGCAATCATAACTACAGTGCTTTCCTGAGTTTTAAGCATTGTTCCGGTAAGTTATCTAGCCTGAAGGGATCATGGGAACCACCTTACTTATAGCCGCTTGGTCAGAAGTGCAGGTGGCATTTGAAGTAAAGGAAATCTTGTTGGCTACCAGGCCCTGTAACTTGTGGGGTCTGTGCTAATTCTGGGTGGTTAATGCCTGAATGGAATGGCAGGAGACCCAGTGAGGCCTGGTACAGAATAGTTACTTTGCTAAATTAATTTTTTAAAGGAAAAAAGAGTAAACCTCATCAGCCTAATCATTGGAGGGTTCTGTGGCATGTGTATGAAGGCCCACCCGAGGGTGGAGGACCACAGCTGTGGCAGCACTACTGACGGCCAGTGAGCACTCACAGCAGGGAGCATGCCTGGGGTGGGTGGGGCAGGGAATGCAGGCCTTGCTTCTGCACGGGGATGCAGAAAAGGAGGCTTCTTGAGACTTTTCATTTAATTCCACATTCTTCAAAACAAATGTCCAGTAGTTCCCTTGTGGCTGGAGTTGGCCAAAGGTAAAGTAAAAAAAGCAGCTTGTCCTTGGTATCCTCTGTTCTCCAGGCCTTCCTTCCTCTGCCTTCGGGGAACCTCAGCATCCATCTGAGCCAAACCCGCTGAGCTGGGCCTCTCCAGGCCACTCTCCTTCTCCTCCAAAGTCTCCCTTCCCCTGCTATCCACCTCCCCTTTAAACCTCAAAGACCTGGTTTTGGCTATCTGGTAGTGGGAAACTCATTTATTCATTCACAGATAAAAAGAAGTGACTGCTTTATATAGGTGTTAACTTTTTAAAAGAAAAGACTGGATAATTTAAAAGAGATATTTCAGGGCTTCCCTGGTGGCACAGTGGTTAAGAATCCACCTGCCAATGCAGGGGACACGGGTTCGAGCCCTGGTCCAGGAAGATCCCACATGCCGCAGAGCAACTAAGCCCGTGCACCACAACTATTGAGCCTGCGCTACAGAGCCCATGCTCTGCAACAAGAGAAGCCACCACAATGAGAAGCCCTCGCACCGCAACGAAGAGCAGCCCCCATTCGCTGCAACTAGAGAAAGCCCGCGCACAGCAACAAAGACCCAACACAGCCAAAAATAAATAAATAAAAATAAATTTATTTTTTAAAAAGTGATATTTCAGAGAGAAGAGATTCTGATGCTCTTCAAACCAATTTAGGAACAAACTGGTTAGGAGTGAAAACCAAAATCATCCTTCCTGGTGCCAAGAGTCTCAGCAGCTCTGGGTGCAAGGCTGGTCTCCGCTGTGCACAGGCTGCTGCTGCTCCCAGGACACTGGGCCCGGGCAACTCTCGCTTGCACACCACGCACACATAACATTCTGAGGAGAGCTGGGCGCCCCTTCCCACCAAGCATAATGTCTCTGTGCACTGGCACCAAGCTGGAGTCTGCAGATTAGAACCCAGGTCCCCAAGGGGTGCAGTGGCTGAACCCTTCCAGGGCTAGCCACGGCCGTCAGGGCCCGGGGAGGCCTGGGCTTCACAGGGAACCCACTCATGGGTTACGGTGTAGCAGGCAGAGGTGGGAAATTAAGTCAGCTCTTTAAGAGTTCTTTAAGTCTTCATCGTTTATGTCTGTCAAAGCAGAGTTTCTAGAAGGATCCAGATTCATGCTCCACAAAGGGCTGAGATATCTGCACTGAAATTGGAAAACGCTCTAAGAGCAACGTGATATTTGTTTGTTTGTACTACTAGAAACCAATGGAGAAAACGCCTTATCTGGAAACACAATCTGAACTTTTACTCACCTCCCCAAATCTAAATTGATATCTAATACCCACTTTCCTCGCAAAACAATAGTAGGCAGTGGGGACAGAGCCTTTCATAGTAAGAAATGTTATAATGTCATAGAAACCTGACACGATATAGATAATGGGACTTATTTTCTGTCCACTCACTTTCTCTTTAACATCAAAGCCTGCTTACATTGCTAAATACTGCAGTGGAAAGACTGACCTTACTATGTTCACTCCACCCAGGTTCATTGCTACAGTTACCTGAATCTGTGCCAAAGTGCCCAGCCTATCGCTTGGAAGCCCTACATGCAGCCCTGTTTTTGAACACTTTTACCACTCCCTTAACCTTTCCACTTTAAAAATATTTTCTGATATTTTGTTTACTTTTATATTTTAACCACTGTTTGTATGAAAGAAAGCATTTTAATTAAATCAAGCAATGGAGCTCATGCTTACTACCTGCATGTAGATGTTCTATAATATTTTATTAAAGTTGAAAAGATATACATCATAGTATACAGCTCTAACAACCCTGCTAGTAACGCTAGTGACACAAATGGACTTATGAGTCTGTTTTTAGAAGTCCTGATATGTATAATGACCAACATCAACCCCCATCCCAACGGCTCTGAAGACATGAGACTCATCAGCTCCTCTCCTGCAAACATAAGCACAGGGAGACCCCCGTGAGACACAGACACCACATCCTCAGTGATGTGTAACAGACTGCACGAAAGGAGAGCAAGACATGCCCTGAGCCCGGATCGGTGGGAGGGACACCTGAGAGCAGGGGTGCCCAGGACTGGTCGCTGGCTGCCACCTGCAGCCCCAGGTGGCTCTGCTGCTCTCAGAGCACATGGGGCAAGTAAGCCGGGCCATGAGGATCTTGAGGAGCACAGAGGCAGACAGAGTGAAGATGAGGGGACACTCTCTCTAATTCCTTCCCCTGTGAAGATGTCTCCTGAAACCCACCAGGTGCCCACTGCCCCAGAGAGGCTGTCCCCACGCCCAGGCTCGGAGCCAGTGGCAGGTGGCACACCTGACCCGCCCCCTCGTGCAACTCAATTCTGAAATCCAGCTACTGCAGGAGCTGAGGCTGCTGCTTCTGGCCTGACGGGTTCCAGAGCCAGGCAGGGCAGGGGGACCTGGGAGGAGATTCAGATGAAGAAGGAAAAGGCAGGAAAATGAGGATGAGGGAAGTTCAATCTCACAATTAAAGCAAACCTTACAATTAGTTGTGTTAACCATGCAATCATGTGTTGACTCAACTAAGACTCATGTCCTGGGAACTCAAAATGCACCAGGTTCTATGGTAGGAACGATGGGGAAACAGAAAAATGAGGTATGATTTGGTTAACATCCAATGAGGAGAAAGAAGCAAACAACTATTTAGTTTTAGATTAAACATTCGGTTGAACCACACAAAATTACATTAAAAAACAGAACGCTACAGAGGGTAGCATGAAGGAATGTTCTGGGGGGTGATGGAACTGTTCTGTATCTTGATGGTGATGGTGGTGAAGCATTTGTTAAAATTATTAGAATGGTACACCAAGAAGAGTGAATTCTACTGTTTATAAATTAAATAATACATTTAAAAAGCAGCTGATTATCAGCAGTTTCATATGTTTCAACCTCACAGATGCTCCAGTGCAGGCAGATGGTGCTGCACGAGCACAGGAAACAGAGATGAGCAGAGATTAACAAGGGAGCAAAAGACAGTCTTGTGGGGCTTCCCTGGTGGCACAGTGGTTAAGAATCCACCTGCCAATGCAGGGGACATGGGTTTGAGCCCTGGTCTGGGAAGATCCCACATGCCGCGTAGCAACTAGGCCCATGCGCCACAACTACTGAGCCTGAGCTCTAGAGCCCGTGAGCCACAACTACTGAGCCTGCATGCCAGAACTACTGACACTGCATGCCAGAACTACTGACCCTGCATGCCAGAACTACTGAAGCCTGTGCGCCTAGAGCCCGTGCTCCGCAACAAGAGAAGCCACTGCAATGAGAAGCCCACACACCGCAATGAAGAGTAGCCCCCACCCACTGCAACTAGAGAAAGCGCACACACAGCAACGAAGACTGAATGCAGCCAAATAAATTAATTAATTAATTTTTAAAAAGAACTCATTAAAAAAAAAAAAGACGGTCTTGTGAGTGACAATCATGTCATCAGAGCTTTGAAAAAGTAGATGCTTTAAACAGACGGAGAAGGGGAGGGTGAGTAGGTAAGCATTCTAGGTACAGGAACTTCAATGAGTTGGCAAAAAGTTATGCAAACTCACAGTATGTCAGGCAGGAGAAAGATCGTGAAAGCGGGGAAGCCAAAATATGGGACAGAATTAGTTGATGGAGTTCCCTACAGACCATGCGGAAGAGACTAGAATTTATTCTACAAAGACAGACAAGTTTTTAAGCAGGGGAGGGACATTATTACATCTACTTTGGAAAGATAGCCTTGGTGAAAATATGGAGGATTTATGTGTTGCAGGAGCTATCAGAGACAGAAAAATGGCCCTGACGAGGTTTTCTCAACCAGGGTCTGCGAATCTCTCGAGATGACTGAAAAATTGTGTGTGTGTTTGTATGTGTGTACACGCGTGAGTATACGCGCTTTCTCAGGAAGAGGGCCTATGCTTTCATCAGATACTCAAGGGGTCACAATCTCAAAAACGGTGAAGAACTAGAGTCAACACTCACGTGCACAGTGATGGGGAAGGAGCAGTATGTGTGCAGAGAACAGAGTAAATTCATGAGACTCTTTGTAAAGACTGCATTTCTGGACCTGCAATCAGCTAGTGGGTGAGAGTGAGAGGAGAATTTAATGATGACAGTAAAGATCCTAAAGATTCTAGCTCAGTGATTCGGAAAGTGTGAGGAGGAGAGGAACAGAGGGGGTGTTGTTACACTAAGAACAAAAATAATAACAATTTCACTTCAAAGAATCAAATACTTAACCTTTTCACTTAGCTGGAGGTTTTGGCCCATTTTTTTGTTTTTTTTTTTTTTTTTTTTTTTTTTGTGGTATGCAGGCCTCCCTCTGTTGCGGCCTCTCCCGTTGCGGAGCACAGGC
>NC_041224.1:36460054-36471776 GCF_002837175.3 Physeter macrocephalus | reverse complement strand
GCACAGGCTCCGGACGCGCAGGCTCATTGGCCATGGCTCACGGGCCCAGCCGCTCCGCGGCACGTGGGATCCTCCCAGACCGGGGCGCGAACCCGGTTCCCCTGCATCGGCAGGCGGACGCGCAACCACTGCGCCACCAGGGAAGCCCCTTGGCCCATTTTTATGGGCCAAAGTATTTCTGGCTAAAGACAGAGATAAGATGAACTGCAGAGGACTCTGTTTGCATATAAAAATAAAAAGCAGATGAGAAAACAATCTTCAAAGTCTTTTCCAGAGTAGTTTTTCTTTCCGTATTCTCATGGCATCAGGAAACCTCAGGGAGATGGCAATGAATTTAATATACATAAGTAAAGTAAGCTAAAGACAGCAGTCCAGAGAGTGTTAATTTTTTTTCAAATGTACAAAACTTTTTGTATTACTTGAGGTTTTCACAAATTAGGGATTTGACTCTCCAGGGTGGATTACCCCTTGAATGAGTATAGCCTCACCCTTGTTTTTATACACATACCATGTATGATGAAACAAATTCACGTCTTTAGTAAACCTTTGTTAAGCATACCCTTAAGGCCCTTTTCAGTGTCCCTTTCTCTGTGTCCCAACCTCCAAAGTTAAAATAGTCACTGACACACAGCAGGTGCTCAAAGTTGGGTCCAGAACAATGTAATTTCTCACCTCTAGCTTTTCAATTTCTAAGTAAAACAAAAATTTCTGTGGATTTAGAAACGAATTTCAAAGATATCTGCTTTTGTTACATAAGTAAGACATGGAAGAATTCCAACTGTAAAATAAACCCATACTGGCCTAATATGTGTTCCATTACAGGAGCCAGCAAAGTGGTCCAAGGACCATGGAGCCAAAAGGTCCAGGTGTACTTGTTTAAAATGCAGATTCCTGGGCCCCACCTAGACTAATAAGTCAGAATCCCTACAGTTGGGTAGGGAGTCCAAATGGTACAGTCACCCCCACATGATTCTTGCTCGCAGGAGTCTGAAAGCCACTGGTCTAAGAAATAGGTGGTAGGGAGAGAAAGAGGGGGGTGAGGACTAGCAGAAAAAACCAGTATGTCTAGAAAGACAACAGAGAAAATCCGCCCATGTGTCTGGCAGGAGGTGGTGGGGTTAGAGCACCACAAATTTTGATCTCCGGGACAGTCAAGGAAACTGGTCCCACAGATTTCCTTCCCAACTGTTCTTAAAGAAATGATTCTTCTGTGACTTTCTCTGATTCCACTACCTCTGAATTGGCTCTGCTGTTTGAAAATCTGTAAGTCAAGGGCTGTAAGAGAAGACGCAGGAGAAGAGGCAGGAGTAAGCACACTGCTTCCCTCACCCTCACTGCCCACCCCCCACCCACCACGGAGACCACGCCAGCGGGTCTCCCGCCGTCACAACGCTGCGCTCAGGGCCAGCACTGAAGCGCACCTCCCGCCACTGCACCCGCTGACCCAGGCCCCGACTTTCTCTCAAGGAGGCCCTCAGGGGCCACACAGTCTGGCTGCAAAGGAGCTTGAAGCCGAGTTTACAGAGAAATTCACATGGCCTGGGAAACACTCATTAAAACTGGGGGTGTGGAGCCCACGTTCACTCTATGAGCGGTTCTCAAACTTCAGCTGGAGTCAACGTCACTCGGAGGGGTGGGTTTCGGATACAGCAGGTGTGGGCACACCTGAGATCCTGCATTGCCAACCAGCTCCCGGTGCTGCCACTGCTGGTTCAGGGCTGGCCCTCTGAGAACCGCTGGGCCTCACTGTCACCTCTGCTGACGCCTCCTCTTTACCACCGAACAGTGTGTTTATCAGGCAGTTTTTTGGCACATGCCAGGGAAAATGTAGATCTAGAGCCAAAAAAACACTTTAGCCCTGAGTGCTAAAGAAGTAAGCAAGGGTCAGGCAGCCGTGTCCAGACACAAGGCTCCAGCAGAAGAGGAGGAGAGCTGGAGCAGGCAAAGCGGGGTGCGCCACAGAGGGATTAGAAAGGGACAGAGAATGGCTTCGGGACGGGCAGAAGGCTACAAGGGGTGCCTTCCCTTACCCTCGAGTCCTGAAAGGGCCTGAAATTGCGTGAAAAGGCTGCAGGTCTATGTGTATTTTTTCCTGAGAAGAGTCCATAGTCTCTTCAGGGTCTGTGCCCCCAGAAAAGTTTGTGATCTTCTGCTCTGAGCCAAGCTTCCTCAGAACAGGGCAAATACGAGTGACAGAGCCCACCAGCTGGCCCATGTGCCACCCACTCTGCTCCCGTTCTGGGCAAATCAGACCATCCCCAGCCAGAAGAGGGAGGCCTTTCAGGTACCCAAAGCTGCAGGCCCCTCTGAGGTTCTGATTGAGCATTTTGGCCATCCCTACATTTAAGAGCCTCCCCTGCCCTCAGAGTCTCCTGTGCCCTCAGTCTGGAAGAGGTTGCTTTATAGAGAACTGCCCGAATGGCTCTGTTTGTTCTGTCTGACCCACCTCCCAGGACCGAGGGTCCAGAAAGCACAGCCTTGGGAAGCCTGGAGAAAGCTAAATGGCGAAGGCCAGCGAGTCTGTGTTAAACAGACAGGCACTGATGGGCAGACACCCTGACGGTGTCAGAACGCACAACGGTGCCAGGGGCTCTCTGCTTGTGGATTCAGGCTCAGCCACGCAGGGCAGGCCCCGGAGGAAGAGCCTGCCTGGCTGGGAGGCCAGGGAAGGCTGCTCCTGGAAGGAGACAGCTGCCACATGGAGCTGAGAGGGGCCAAGAAAGGAGACCTCGGGGAGCAAGTGCAGCTCCCAAACGCTCACGTCCACACTAGACAGCAGGGCCCTCCTACCCAGACTCCACGCAGCAGCTCGGCAGATCCACCACCGCCCTCACCTCCTCGGTGAAGAATCACACCCGCCCAGGACCGCAGCCCACAGGGCCCTCCCCCGCCGCCTGCAACACACATGCACGCCAATCATGCCTGCACACACACACACACACACACACACACACACACACACAGGCACATGCACTTCCACTCTTAGCAGCTGAGCTCTATGAATACAACCTTAGCCGACTTCACTGTTCCATTTGTACTTATTACTGTAACTGATGAAAGGGTGCAAAAAGAATTGTTCAATGAATGCTTTGGAAGCACCTGATGAAGGCAAATTACTAAAAAAAAAAAAAAAATGCTGTCAAATTTAGCATGGAAGAGATTAACTGTAAAAAGGAGGAAGGGAAATTATTAAAAGTCATGAAGCCGGGCTTCCCTGGTGGCGCAGTGGTTGAGAGTCCGCCTGCCGACGCAGGGGACATGGGTTCATGCCCTGGTCCAGGAAGATCCCACATGCCATAGAGCGGCTGGGCCCATGAGCCATGGCTGCTGAGCCTGCGCGTCCGGAGCCTGTGCTCCGCAATGGGAGAGGCCAAAACAGTGAGAGGCCCGTGTACCACAAAAAAAAAAAAAAAAAAAGTCATGAAGCCTATCGAGGTCTTTCCACTTTAAAGAAAACCCACCTGCACTATGGCTGTGCTTCACGGAAAAACAAAGATGCAGAACTAAGCAAATCTATATTCAAACAAAAGGCCTGGGAGCTACATCCAAAAACTGGTAAATAAATGTGCATTTATAGGTACTTAATTAATATAAAATGCTTAAGGAGTATATGGAACATTTTTTTATGATTTTCTGCTCAACTTTTTTGCAAGTTGCTGGCCAACTATCATAGGAATTAACCCCAAACCTAGCAATTCTCCAATTTCTCTTCCTTTTATTATTATTAATTTATTAATTTATTAATTTATCTGGCTGCATCTGGTCTTAGCCGCAGCATGCAGGATCTAGTTCCCTGACCAGGGATCGAACTCAGGCCCCCTGCATTGCGAGCATGGAGTCAGCCACTGGACCACCAGGGAGGTTCCTCCAATTCCTCTTCTGCAGGGATTCACCCCACCCCACGTGACCAGCTGCTCTCCCTTTCAACTGGAAAATCCTTGGCCCTGTTACCAGACTGTACCAAAGATGATTTGCAAACCATACAATCTCATTTACTGTGCTCTGCGTTTAGCTTTACTTGATAAAAAGGATTTTATATTAAAACTTAAACCTTAACCACTGCCAAACCTTCCTTAACCTTATCTAATAAGATTTCTTAAAACTTAGAACAGGATTGATAAACTGAATAAATACATGAAGAAGTCTATCAAAGCAGTTTCTTAGTGCTTATTATTATTTGTATTCCAGTTACAGAATTTTAAATATTGAAGATTATCTTTAAAAAACCTTTTAAAATTAATTTGTCAATGCAAAAAATATGGTTACTTACTTTGTTTTGATATATTTCAATCTGAGATACTATACAGTAACAAAAACATTCAAGTTGCAACTACTGAAATGAAATCTGATAAGCAACCTGTCATTTTATTGAACAATTGCCTTGTTCATGTTTTTTGAAACATTTAGTTGGAGAAGCTGTCTTCCTTTAAAAACTGATGCTTTAAAATCCATGTTATTCAAATATCATATATTAATGCATATATGTGGAATCTAGAAAAATGGTACAGATGAACGAGTTTGCAAGGCAGAAACAGAGACACAGATGTAGAGAACAAACATGAACACCAAGGGAGAAAAGGGGGGGGTGCGGTGGTGGGATGAACTGGGAGATTGGGACTGACATATATACACTAATATATATAAAATAGATAACTGATAAGAACCTGCTGTATAGCACAGGGAACTCCACTTCGCTGTACAGTAGAAACTAACACAACACTGTAAAACAACTATACCTAAAAAAAAAAAAAAAAAAACAAAAAACCATGTCATAAAAAGATTATTAGGGAATAGCAGCTATTCAGTAGCTCTTCATAATGTGTTTAAACACCAATTTAATTATTCAGTATACTTCTAGCATATCTGTAAGATCTCAAGAGCACTATGGAATGCTCTGGACTGTCTTAACACACAGGATTCAATGTAACAGAGCAACTTGAGAAGGTAGAACTGGATTTCCTGACTGGTTAATGGGATCTCTTAAATTTAATCCACTGGAGGCCAACGAACGTCATCCTTAATTAAAAAAGAAAAAAGTGGTATTATTAAAAAAACATTTACTTCAAGTGACAGGCAGCCAAAATGGAAACTACAGAGTCCTGTGGATTTAAAACCATACACAAATGCTGTTACACAAACTCATTTTTCTCCGGTCTTCAAAGTGTTGCCCAAGTTTTTTAAAAGTAAGCTCCTGCAGACCTGAGGGGTCTGCTTTACAATGGCTGTTGTCAATTCAAAGATGGGATTCCTTTTTAAGGATCACAATTAAAAGGGTAGATGTACCTAAAAAATGTTAATATATGGCCATCATAAGTTCGTTTTGAAACGACCTCACTACTTAATTTTAGTGTATCAGTCTACAGCATGTATTAAGCAACTGGTATAAAGCAGGGGTCCCCAACCCCCAGGCCGTGGACCGGTACCAGTCGATGGCCTGTTAGGAACCGGGCCACACAGCAGGAGGTAAGCAGCGGGCAGGCCAGCAAGCAAAGCTTCATCTGCCGCTCCCCATCGCTTGCATTACTGCCTGAATCATCATCCCCGCCCCCCGTCTGTGGAAAAACTGTCTTCCATGAAACTGGTCCCTGGTGCCAAAAGGGTTGGGGACCGCTGGTATAAAGCATTTTGAAACCAACAACAAGCAGTGAGTGATGATGTCATGCACATGTTCCTTTTAAGCCCTTAGTCCACCTTTCCAACAGCCACTACACACACACACACACACACACACAGCACACAAAGACGCACACACCAGACACATATCATACAGACACCCCCCCCACCAACAATTTTTCATGGCAACACACACCAATCTTTCATGGATATATTTATGGCTTAAATTTAGCCAGACTAAAAAAAAATTTTATTGAAGTATAGTTGATTTACAATGTTGTATTAATTTCTTCTGTACAGCAAATAAATTTAGCCAAATTAATGTTAATTTCTTCTGATAACCTTGGAAGTATTTTTCAACACTTTTTAGATAATTGACAAAAAGACATTTAGGACTCAGCTCTATAAAGGTATCGTTGTTACTGCTGTTTTCTGTCTCCTTTAAGGAATGTCTCATGCTTATCAGGACACAGAGCTGTCACTCAGCTGTGATGAACAGACGCTGCCTTGTGGAGCCTGTCGCTCAGCAGAGCCTGGGTTTAGCAGGCTCCCAGGGGATGGCTGTGCTGATGTGGACAAAATTATCAACCGAAGAGCTGGCTGAAATAAGCACTTTGAATTTTCATTTGTATGTGAGTAGATTAAAGAGATTAAAGTGGTATATCCATAATTATATCATTACAGCTATTAAAAAATAGCTATGCCGACTTCTAATTTAAAAGGTAGATAGTCCATGTATGTTATCTCTTCTCTCTCCTGAATCACTGCTCCCCCCCCGCCCCCCCACCAAGAAGAGATAAAGCCACAAGGAAAACAGATCCAAATGAGTGGGAGACAGCCACACATTGTGGAAGAACAAGAAAAAGCAGAGTCGGCAGCCCTGGGCCTGCAGAGGGCATGGCACAGGGAGACCAGTTGCCTTGAGACCCAGGAAAGGCTCCGGGGTCCGGGCACCCGGACCAACCACGCAGGGCAGGGGGACAGGCAGAAGACCAGGGAGTCCATGAAGGCCAAGATGTAAGGACTTGGATCCCCAGGTACCCCGCCCCCGCCTGGCCTGCTCAACGGCTTCAGTCTGCTTGTTAGTGACTCACTCCTTCTTATAAACTGATAACTAAGGATTAGACAAGTTTCAGTAAAACTTTCCAACATTAAAGACAGAAACCAAAAGAAATGAGGAAGGAGTCTTGAACATTTAAAATAGTACAAATAAATAATTTTTAGCATGGTTGTATAAAAAGATCAAATGTTGTAGACAAAAGAGAGGAATCAATATTTTCCAACATCAAATTAATAGAGAAGAAAGGTGTTTATCATGAAAAAAAAGAAGACCTTTCTCAAAATTAGAAAATGCCAAAGGGCTTTCTAAGAGCCCGGCCAAGATGAAAATACACCGTTTGAGGCACATCACAGTGAAATGCAGCAAGAATAAAGAGAAGATGCTAAAAGCTTTCACAGAAAATAGCATGTCACATCAAGGCTTAGGAAATGGAATAGAATCAGAGGTCTCAACAGCACCACTCAAGCCAGACCAGAGTAGAACAATGATTTTCAGGTTCAGAGGAAAACACTTTTCAAGCTAGAATTCCATAACTAAGCAAACCACCAACCAGGAAAGAGGCACGAAGGGCCTGGTTCACATCAGAGAGGCAGAGGAGCTGGCAATCCCAGAGCACAGTGGTCAGAGCAGGGTATGGAGGCCTCCCATGTCCCTTGGTCGCGTTCCTGAGGGTCTCCTCTGCCAAGGCTGTCGGGGGACAAAAAGAGCTCTCCTTCTCCCGGAACTTTCATTCCAAGGGGGGAAGGGGCAACTAACAAACAAACATACCCCGTTAAGTAAAGAGTTGAGGTAAACGAGCAGGGTGGGGGACAGAGTGTGACCCGGTGGACAGAGCCCTGGGGGTCGATGAGCAGTCAGGTAGGGGGATGCCAGGACCACCTGCCCCCACCAAGGACAAGGTTTCCCACTTGTCCCCAGCCATCTCAGCTCTTCCCGATCCTCTGGGAAGCTCTGCCTGGAGCCCAGGGACCAGGCTAAGTGACCCTAGTCACCACACATCTGGGCCCTGTCAGGCTGATCCTCTGTCCCCTCCCCATGCTGTGGGGACCTTGCAAGGGAGATGGAACCCCGGACAGGAAGGACACGAGCAGTTAAGTCTAAAGTGGTAAGTCCAGGCCCAAATGGGTCTAGGCAACCTGCTACCCTCTACTTCCGTAGCTCTTTATGTGTGTTTCCACAAGCCAGGGAGGGCAGAGCAGGTACCATCATCTTCCTCTACAGACCAGAGACTGAGGCCCTGCCAGGCAAGGAACTCGCCCCAGGTCACAGAACACAGCTACAGAGCCCAAACAACAACATAAACCTGCATCAGAGATCAGTCAACACCATTTTCCCATTACTCTTCATTTTCTCCATACAGATAAAAATAAAGCTCAAGCTGTAAGTGGTTCATGAGAACAAAAGAGCTCCCAATTTAGCATTTAATAAACTATAACTCTACTCCTCCGGGAACTTCTCCTTGAGTTGTCATTTTCTCACTACCCATGGTAAGAGACAGGTACCAGAACTGGGCTAGACTTACTCCACCTCAGATAAGAAATAACTATGATTCAGGAAAAAAAAACAAAAAGCTACAAGATGGAAAAAAGACAACCTGGAAGAAGAAAGATGTGTCAATGTTTAGATCACTAGCATCACCTAAGTCCCTCCTGGAGCCCACCACCCTGGCCTTCCAAACTTCCCGCTCCCCTTCTCTCCCTGCCTGTGGGCTGCAGTCCCATCCTGGATCCTGAGAGCATCCGAGGGTGCAGGATGGGAGGGGCCGCCTAGGCCCACACGTGGAGTCAGCAGCTGGTCCTGCTGAGCAAGGAAAGCAGGGTGGCCTGTCTCCACCTGGGTCTGGCACAGCTCCCGGAGCTGACTCAAGAACTGAGTCATCATTTGCAACCTGAAGTCAGGCAACTTCTTAACCAGGTTTAAAACATCCTGTATTTCTACAGCATCTCACAGTTAAACAGTACTGTCACATTTAATCCTCAAAACTCCTGCATGAGAGAAGCACAATGGTGTCTGCAATTTATCTGAAATAAGTCAAAAAAGTAAAATGGATGGATGGATGGATGAATGGACAGATGGATGGATGGAGGGATGGATATATAACAAAATAAGTAAAATGATCAAGGTAGAAACCAGGTATTGGACGTACAAGTATTCACTGTAACATGCTTTCATCTTCAGTGTATTTTTGAGATTTCTCATGATAAAATCTTGGGGGTAGCTCGCCCTGAATAATTTCAACATCCATGTGAATGATTAATTCAACAACGTGGCGTCCAGCTTCATGACCCTCAATACCTGGGGGGCTCCCTCAGCTCACAGACCTTATCCTCACGCAGAGCAGCGCTGCCTGTAAAGAAGACACTGCTTCTTCAGACCAAATTCCTCTCATTCCAGATCACTGTCCTCACCCACGCTTCCACCTCAGGAAGAGGCTGAGGGCCCGAACCCCGCCTTTCTCCATGATTTCTCTTTCTTCCATGCCCAGCAGAGACCCCGTGGATCATTAACCAGCCACACACACTCTTATCAGCTCCCTCAGCAACTTCCCTGAAAGCAAGCAGGGCCAGGCACTGTTAGGTACTAGGGATGCAGAGGCAGGAAAAAACCTAAACAGCCCTGCCTCTGGGGAGCTTCTCTGGAGCTGAGCAGCCAGACGTCCAGCAAGCTGTTCAACCAGGGGCGGGGTGGGGGGGACCCAGCTCCCACCCTGGGCCCCCGGCAGGCCCCAGGGCACACTTGCCTCTCCTGTGGTGGACCTCCTCTTTTCCATGGCCCATATCTTCCAGGAGAGCTTACTTTTTACTCTCATTTTGATAGAGCATGCCTCTCAACTGCTTCAACACTTTTTATTATGAAATATTTAAAATACATTCAAAAGTAGAAAGAAACATGATTAAATGCATCCCTCAAACTCAGCAACATCAAGATTTTGACAGGGACTTCCCTGGTGACGCAGTGGTTAAGAATCCACCTGCCAATGCAGGGGACATGGGTTCGAGCCCTGGTCTGGGAAGATCCCACATGCCACGGAGCAACTAAGCCCGTGTGCCACAACTACTGAGCCTGCGCTCTACAGCCCGCAAGCCACAACTACTGAGCCCACTTGGCACAACTGCTGAAGCCCGTGTGCCTAGAGCCTGTGCTCTGCAACAACAAAAGCCCCCGCAGTGAGAAGCCCGCACACCACAATGAAGAGTAGCGCCCGCTTGCCACAACTAGGGAAAGCCCATGCACAGCAACGAAGACCCAATGCAGCCAAAAATAAATTAAAAAAAAAAAAGATTTTGACATATTTGCTTCACTGTCCCATTTTTCTTTTTCTTTTCATTCTTTGCTGAAGTACTTTAAAGGAACTCTCAGCTTTTCGCTATGCCTCTAAAAATGTGGAATTTGAAAAACATACCACAATGTCACTATCACATATAACAAAATTAAACATAACTTCTTGCTAGCATGTAATACTTAGTCCACAATAAAAATATCCTGATTGTCTGAAAAATGTCTTTTTACCCAAACAGGTTTTAATCAGGATCCAAGCAGGGTCCCCGTATCTGTTCCCTGTAGCTGCAGGTTTCTTAGGTCTCTTAGGGCCTCTGTAATCCAGGAGTCACCCCTCCCCCATCTTTGTTCATTTAATGCCATTAATTCATTGCATTTGTTCCAGCTGACCTGGACTTCTCTGCTTGTTTCCTCACCGTGTCATTTGTTTAATTTATTCCTTTCTCTCCATGTCTTCTGCAAACAGAATTTAGCTCTAGCAGCACGATTAAACTCAGGGTACAGTGTTTGGCAGGTACGATTCTCGGGCAGCGCACTATGCTTCCTCCTGCATCTGATCGGGAGGGCTGCAGTGTTGCAGGCACCTGTCCTAGGATCCAGCAGTGGACTGAGCTGGTGATGGCCTGGACTCTGCACCGCGAAGCCCCCTCAACCTTTCACCTGGTACTTTCACTGCCTCCATCTGTTACCTCACCAAGGGTTGTACAGTGATGATTTTCTAAGTCTACCATCCTTTCCATAGCTCAGAGCTGGAATTCTTCTACAAAGAACAACTTTCCCTTTTGAGTTACAGTTGTTTACCTGTATTACAGTTCATAACACAAAAGGCAGGACAAGGGCACAATTCTTTCCTTTCACTTACTAACTTTCAGAGTAAGACTACGACCCTAATTCTTAAATAATCCATAGGGCCAATGAGTTGTTTGACTTTCTCTCTCTTTTAAAGTATTCTTATAAACTCACAGGATTTTACATATTCTTTGTTTTAATTAATTGCATTTTTATGTGTGTGACTCCCAAACTACCCCATCTTTGTCCGATGAGAGCTCCTTCATGTTGGGTCCTATGTCTCTTGACATGACCCCATTAGGCTTTAATAACTTCTTGGCTTTCTGGCACAATAAAATGTTCCAGGCTCATCCTGAATATTTCCTGCCCAAACCGGAACTGGCCATTCCTCCAAGGAGCCCTGGCTAGATGCTACAGTCTGGGTGATGGATGTGTTCACTGCTACAGTTGTCACCGCTTCTAGGACTGCTGTGTAAAGAGAGTTAGGAGAAATAATTTTAATTTTAAAAAATCAGTTCATACTGGTATTTCCAATTGAGATTTCACATCACAGGGGTTTTATTTAAGATCTGCCAAAACAGAAGATTTTTAACTCTTTCTTTCCAAGTTGTAGGCCTCTCACATTCCTGACTTTAAAAGGAAGGCCTCTAGTTTTTCCCCACTAAGTAAGGTGCTGACTTTGGGGTGTGTGTGTATATGCATGCATGTGAGAACGTTTAATCATGCCAGGCTACTACACACTGAGTCCTATTTTAAAACTGAGCATTTTTTAGGGGATGAGTGTTGAATGTTGTTAAATGCTTTTTTGGCATCTATGGAGATGGTCACGTAATTAGTTTTTTCCTTAAATCTACTAACCTAATCTGATAAACTATATGAATGGATTAATGAATCACATTTGAATTCCTGGAATAAACTGTACTTGATCATGATCTATCTTTTTTTTTTTTTTTTTTTTTTTTTTTTTTGTGGTACCGGGGC
>NC_041224.1:36424827-36460011 GCF_002837175.3 Physeter macrocephalus | reverse complement strand
CCTCTCACTGTTGTGGCCTCTCCAGTTGCGGAGCACAGGCTCCGGACGCGCAGGCTCAGCGGCCATGGCTCACGGGCCCAGGCCCTCCGCGGCATGTGGGATCTTCCCGGACTGGGGCACGAACCCGCGTCCCCTGCATCGGCAGGCGGATTCTCAACCACTGCGCCACCTGGGAAGCCCCATGATCTATCTTTTTAATGTACCATCAGATTATATTTGTTAGCATTTTACTTAACATTTTTACATTTAAAGTCTCTATCAGACTTTAGTATTAATGTTATATTCACTTCATTAAAAGAATTTGGAAATTTTCCTTCTTTTTCTGTGCTCTGGAACAGTTTAAGTAGTATTGAGATTATCTGGGCTTTGAAGCTTTGAAAGAATTCCCCTGTGAGACCATCTGGGCATGGTACTTAAGTTCTTCTACAGTTTTTCCTACTTCATGTATTGTTGGGCCCTTTAGATTCTCTGTTTCTACTGGGATAAGTTCTAGTAAATTATATCTTCAGAAAACATTGTCCATTTCATCTAGGTTTTCAAATATATTTGAATGGAACTGTGCAAAGTAATCTCCTGTTTTAAATTTCTTCTGTTTTGATGGTTATTTCTCCCTTGTCATATCTTATTTGAATACATAGTTTTCTACCCCCACTTTTTTTTAAATTAGGGGGGCTAGTAGTTTTTATCTTTTTTTAAAAAAAAGTATTTATTTATTTATTTGGCTGCGTCGGGTCTTAGTTGCAGCACGTGGGCTCAGTAGTTGCAGTGCGTGGGCTCTCTGGTTGTGGCACTCAGGCTCTAGAGCAAACTGGCTCGGCAGCTGTGGCACTCGGGCTTAGTTGCCCCACGGCATGTGGGATCTGAGTTCCCCAACCAGGAATCGAAACTGCATCCCCTGCATTGGAAGGTGGATTCTTAACCACTGGACCACAAGGGAAGTCCCAGTTTTTATCTTTTCTTGAACTTCACCTTGAGAACCAGATTCTTGATTTAGTCATTCTTCTGTTTTTCTGTTTACTAATCAGTTAATTTCAGTTTTTATATTTACTAATGCCTTCTTTCTGTTTTATTTTTACTTTGTTGTTTATTACACCAGAGTTTTGCTTAGTTCATTTTGTTCATTTTTTGTTTTGATTTTTATTTATGTGGCTATTTATGCTATGAATCTTCCTAAGCATTGTTTCATCCACATTGACTCTGATACAGCATGTTTTTAATGTTGTTATTTTCTCAGAATTCTGTTCATGTTTCCATTTTGATCCAAGAATTATTTAATAAAGTTTTAAATGTTCCAGATTGAGGAGTCTTCTTTTTTAAATAAATAAATGACTGTTATTTAAGACTGCACCTTGGAGCAAATGGACATTGTTACTCCACTCTAAAAATTTCCACATAAAGGAAGTTTTGTTTTTATTTTTACTTGCTTTATCTTTTTCTTTGTGTGTGGTTATCCCTCTTCTTCTGGTCCTATTAGTTTTACTCCAAAGATGTGATGCTTCTGGTGTACACTCCTAAAACAAAACAAAGTCAAACCATGGCTCCATCACTAACTAGCTGTAAGACTTGTTAATATACAACTAACCTCTCTGGGCTTCAATATCATCCTCTGTTTAAGTAGGGCATCGACTCCAAGGTTTATTCTAGGTCTAAGTTCTATAGCTTCACTGGGAGTGATAATTACTTCCATTTTCTATTTGGAATAAATTGGCAATCAAGTAATATGCTACTCCTCACCTGTTCTTGAACTTTAAAGCAGAGGAATTTGGAGAGTCTTGTGACCACTTTTTGCATTTCCCTCTTGACAATCATGTTAGTATCTTCTTTGAATGTTGATGAAAATAATGAGTTTATGTCAAGTTCATGCTTATTATTAGTTCATTTCATGGAACTATTTTAATGCCAAAAACTTTAAAGGAAGAACATAATCACTTTTTTTTTAAACTTGAATTTGCCAGGCATTTTACATAAATTCTCAATAAATCTTCACCCTAAAGGTAGGTGATATTATCCACTTGAAAAGTGAGGAAGTGATTTTTAAAGCTGACTGCTTTTCTTGGGCCTCAAGGTGTTGGAAAATCCATGATTTGAACCAAGCTCTGTATGGAGGCAAAGTCTGCCCCAATTCACACTGATCTGCTAAAGGTCAGCCATGTGTTCTTTCTGGTTCCATCAGGTCACTGGGTTTTTGTTATTCCTTTTTCTTAGGCTTTAAAAAAAAAAATTTTCATAAAATACACATAACATGGGGCTTCCCTCGTGGCGCAGTGGTTGGGAGTCCGCCTGCCGATGCAGGGGACGCGGGTTCATGCCCCGGTCCAAGAGGATCCCGCATGCTGCGGAGAGGCTGGGCCCGTAAGCCATGGCCGCTGGGCCTGTGTGTCCGGAGCCTGTGCTCCACGGCGGGAGAGGGCGCAACAGTGGGAGGCCCGTGTACCACAAAAAAAAAAATAAACAAACAAAAAACCCCCACATAACATGAAATTTACCATTATAACCATTTTTAAGGTATAATTCAGTAGTGTCAAGTACATTCACACTGCTGTGAAACTAGTCTTTTTTTTCTATTAATTTCTAATTTTATTCAGAGTATGTTGATTTATTTCTTTTTTTCAAAATTATATGAAGTTTTAAAAAATCAACTAATATAAGGTCAACTGGTATCAATGATCCACGTGCATGTGAAACCAAGGTACAGTCCCCATCCCTGGGGTACATAGTTCAGCATGTGTCTACAGGTCTCCTAGCTGATCACTTACTTAGGCATCTACACCCTCATACACTTTTGCACTTGATCTGTGTAATGAGAGAGCATGTTAAACACCCCTACTTATCAGCATGTGCTATTCCTCCTTGCAGCAATAGTTCCTGCTTTAGGAACATTGTTTCTGTGTTATTAAAAGCATAGATATAAAAAACTGTCATTTTTCTCATTGGAAATCATAGCTTTTTGCATTATACGGTATCTCTGTCTCATGTGATCTTTTTTGGCCTAAATTCTACTTTGTCTGATATCAAGACTTTCTTTTTACATATATTTTCCTGGAACATCTTTCCCAATCCTTTATTTCTAACACTTCTCAATCACTTTAAGTGTGTCTCTGTATACAGCACAGAGTTAGATTTTACTTTACCAATCGGAGACTCTTTAACTTTTAATAGCAACTTAGGTCTATATACATTTAACATTATGACAGTAATAATACTCAATATATATTGTGAGGTCTGTTTTCTTTGCTCTGTTTTTCCTTTTCTAGTATTTCTTTTGGTACTTTTTTTTTTTTTTTTTTTTTTTTTTTGCAGTACGTGGGGCTCTCACTGCTGTGGCCCCTCCCGTTGCGGAGCACAGGCTCCGCACGCGCAGGCTCAGCGGCCATGGCTCACAGGCCCAGCCGCTCCACGGCATGTGGGATCTTCCCGGACCGGGGCATGAACTCGTGTCCCCTGCATCGGCAGGCGGACTCTCAACCACTGTGCCACCAGGGAAGCCCTCTTTTGGTACTTAGAAAGTTTTGTATTTGTGTTCTACTAGCTTCTTTATACTAAACCTCTATGTAATATTCTTAGTCATCTGTTTATTCAGCTATTACCTACTGGCTTCACAACTGGAAAATTCCAGAATTATCATTCAGAGATGGAGACAGGCTATTTTCACCATGACTACTCATGATAAAGTAATTTGTGAAATAAAAAGGAAGATTTTTGGACTTTCCTGGTGGCACAGTGGTTGAAAATCCACCTGCCAATGCAGGGGACACAGGTTCAAGCCCTGTTCTGGGAAGATCCCACATGCTACACAGCAACTAAGCCCGTGCACCACAACTACTGAGCCTGTGCTCTAGAGCCCGCAAGCCACAACTACTGAAGCCCACATGCCTAGAGCCCGTGCTCCGCAACAAGAGAAGCCACCGCAATGAGAAGCCCGCGCACCACAACCAAGAGCAGCCCCTGTTCGCCACAACTAGAGACAGCCTGTGCACAGCAATGAAGGCCCAACACAGCCAAAAAATAAATTAAAAAAAAAAAAACACCTCATTAAAAAAGGAAGATTTTCTAGGGAGCATGAAAAGAATGCAACTTTTCCCTCATTCCAAAGAGAGGAAAGAGGGAAATTCGGAAAAATGAAGAGAGTAGTAGAGAAACTAAAAAAAGAAGTCATGGGCTTCCCTGGTGGCGCAGTGGTTGAGAGTCCGCCTGCCGATGCAGGGGACACGGGTTTGTGCCCCGGTCTGGGAAGACCCCACATGCTGCAGAGCGGCTGGGCCCGTGAGCCATGGCCGCTGAGCCTGTGCGTCCGGAGCCTGTGCTCCGCAACGGGAGAGGCCACAACAGTGAGAGGCCCGTGTACCGCAAAAAAAAAAAAAAAAAAAAAAGAAGCCATTCAGAAATATGGGAAATTAATGCAGAAATCAGCAAAAGTTACAGTCTATTAAATTGATATTTAGTAATTTTGGTTTGTAAACTAAGAGATTAACCCTGAGGCTACACATACACAGTGTATTTGTAAAGGGCCATGCTTTTAAGTTTCTAAGAAAATCTTCAGTTACCAGTTTAGAGTCTTCTAAAATTAAAGTAAAAAGAATTAATTGGTGTGAAAATACAAGGGTTAGCTGTGTGGGAAAATGTCTAATTGAGGGCTGTAAGTTTCTTGCATCTTGAGAAGAATAAATATTTTGAAGGGTAACACTGAAGGTGGCATTTTATTTTATTTTATTTATTTATTTTTTTGTGGTATGCGGGCCTTTCCCTGCTGCGGCCTCTCCCGCCGCGGAGCACAGGCTCCGGACGCGCAGGCCCAGCGGCCATGGCTCACGGGCCCAGCCGCTCCGCGGCACGTGGGATTCTCCCCTACCGGGGCGCGAATCCGGTTTCCCTGCATCGGCAGGCGGACGCGCAACCACTGCGCCACCAGGGAAGCCCCTGAAGGTGGCATTTTAAAAGACATTAAATGATTACTAAAAGCCACAGGAAAAGTAGTGGAAAGGAAATGGTAATAGAACAGTCAAAGAAAAGGATAATGGAATAATAAACAGATTAACATTAGAAAAATGATAATTAACAGTAATAAAAAGATATCACTACAATTTCAATTAAACATAAAGCAGTGGAAGGAAATACTGAAATACTTGACTATATAAAAATTCTAAACTTTTACTTATAAACTTCCAACCTTATATATTTGAAATAAAAAAGCATAAATGGCCAAAATGTAAATGGGCCATATCCTTTCAACCATCAAATCTACTTCTAGAAATTTACCCATAGAAGACAATCACATAAATATTCAAAGATATATATGAAGCAGTGTTCAAAAGAGTGAAAACTAGGAAATACTCAAATATCCACAAACGATGGATAGGGTAAATAAACTATGGTACATCCACAAAAAGGACTACTGATACAGCCATAAAAACAAACAGATGTCGGAGAAAGTCACGTTAACAAAAAAACTTAGTGCCATAAATTCATGACCACTGCTCCCAAATGGGGCCCCTACACACTCCCTCTGACCACACAGACTTACAGGTCCTTCTCCTGAGCCGACCAAAACTCTCCTATCAGCAATAGAAAGGAATAAAGTACTAACACACACTACAACATGGAAGACCATTGAAAACATCACGCTAGGGGGCTTCCCTGGTGGCGCAGTGGTTGAGAATCTGCCTGCCAATGCAGCAGACACGGGTTCGAGCCCTGGTCTGGGAAGATCCCACATGCCGCGGAGCAACTGGGCCCGTGAGCCACAATTACTGAGCCTGCGCGTCTGAAGCCTGTGCTCCGCAACAAGGGAGGCCGCGATAGTGAGAGGCCTGCGCACCGCAATGAAGAGTGGCCCACACTTGCCACAACTAGAGAAAGCCCTCGCACAGAAACAAAGACCCAATACAGCCATAAATAAATTAATTAATTAATTTAAAAAAAACGAAAAACAAAAAAACAAAAAAACCTGTCATAGCTCCCCCTGTTGGGAAAGTCATATTAAACAAACAAACAAACAAATATCACACTAAGTGAAAAAAGCCAGACACAAAGGGCCACATAGTGTATGAAATGTCCAGGGCTGGGGCGGAGGGTTTAGAATGGGGGAATAGAGGAGTGATGGCTAAAGGGAGTGGGGATTGGGGGGGGAATGAAAATATTCTAAAATTGATTGTGATGATGGATGCACAACTTTACAAAAATATACTACAAGCTGCTGAATCGTACATTTTAAATGGGTGACTTGTATGACATGTATTATATCTCAATAAATGTATTAAAAAAAAACAAGTTCTCCCATATGCTGAAAATCTTTGCAATGCCCCGTTACCACCTCAGTACTCTTATCCTTACAGCTGAATATGCCTTACTTGTTTATTCTAGTATATCTGTGAGTTTCACCATCTGTATGCAACAAGCCAGCTCTATGCTCATCTGTTACTCCACCTTTCTAGAAAGTCATCTGACAAGACATACCAAGAGCTAAAATAACACTTCTCATCCATTGATTCAAATATTCTCTCTTAGAAATCTATCTTAAGCAAATATAAATTTAGAGATTTATATTCAAAGAAGTAATTTTTTAATTTGGGAAAAAAGTGCAAGCAATCTAAATGTTTAACAATCGAGGAATCAATAAACTGTAATACGTACATATAAGGAATAGCAAAAAGTCATTAAAATGTCTTCAAAGAATATCGAATATTAAAAAAAGTGCAACACAAAGAGTATAGACAGTGTGGTCCCTGTTACGTACATTAAACGTGCCTGTGACATGGATGTGGGGGACGTCCATGCCATCTCTGGACAGCAGCCCCCCAGCCCTAGCACCACCGTGCTCGTGTAGTGTGACCACACTGCCTTGCCACAGGGATGGGGGCTGATCTGGGGGCGGGATGGGCAGTCAGGGACCCTTCCCCGGAAATGTGCAACTGACACCATGAGATTCAACCCGGCTGCTCCCCTGAACTGCACAGGCCTGACCCATTGGCTGGGCCTGCAGTTATCTGAGGAATGCTGCCGGGGTCTCTGCCTCTGCCCTGACACTTGCTACACTTGAATGCCGTGTTCTCAGCGTTCACCGGAAGGCAGGGCCTGGAGTCTCCCAGCACAAGATGGCTGGTTGGAAACAGCAAAGCTCACCCCTCTGGGAGCACTGCTGGCTAGAATCCACCTGTGCCAGCAGCTCCCTGCAGCATCCTCTCGTTTAACCTGCTCCAACCACAGAAAATAATCCAAGAGCCAATTCTGCTACACCAACAACTAGAGTCCAGGCCAGCAAAGCTTTCTATCCGCTGGTCTAAAGCGTGGGCCATGGGTCCAGCCACATGTCCTGTGGGCTGAGCGGATTGTGCACTCTCGCACAGGGTTGTGGTCGGACCCTCAGGCCCTGGACGTCCCAGGCTGCGCGCATCTCCCTTCAGCTTCCTCCTGTCCTGGGAAGAGAAGCAGCACAGCAGAAACAGCGAGAAGTGCCATGAACTGTGAAGGGGAATCTTCTCAGCCTCCCCAGCTAAGCACCCTTCTCCGAGAGCACTTGGATCTTGGAGAACAGAGCAGACCTGCCGCTGGCGTGTGGGGATGGAGAGAGGGAGGCCGTCCAGTCCCTGAAACCAGGCTGTGTCCTCTCCTGTCCTGGTCATTAAAGCCAGTCACTCAGCACCTGCAGAGCCGCAACACGGGGACACAACGTGCGCCTCACTGAAGGCTCTCATCAAACAGTACTGCTTGTCCCTCTTCTGTGTTACCTCCTTTTCTATTAAAAAATACAACATTTAGGGCTTCCCTGGTGGCGCAGTGGTTGAGGGTCCGCCTGCCGATGCAGGGGACGCGGGTTCGTCCCCCGGTCCGGGAAGGTCCCACATGCCGCGGAGCGGCTGGGCCCGTGAGCCATGGCCGCTGAGCCTGCGCGTCCGGAGCCTGTGCCCCGCAACGGGAGAGGCCACAACAGTGAGAGGCCCGCGTACCGCAAGAAAAAAAAAAAAAACAACATTTAAAAACAGAGATATCCACTTGCTGCTGTGGACATAATAATTACAACCTGTAAACCATGGCATTCACCAACAGCCCAGGAAGTCATTCCTATAAACACACACACACACACACACACACACACACACACACACACACACACACACACACACACACACACCTCTTCCTGCTTGTACGTATTGTACTTGGAAATACCTGTCACACTGCGTCAGGGCTTCTGGAATTCATGAGCAGGTCAGTCAGCAGTTTCTGATGCAATCTCCTTTATCTCTCTGACCGGCAGATCTTCCTCTTTTACAGCTTGATTGAGGTACATTTCACACATCATAAAATTCACCCATCGAAAGGGTAAAGTTCAGTGGTTTTTATTATTTACAGGCAGATCCTGACCAGCATAGAGTGGAAGATAATAAAAGTGTGTTCTCAGCTGGCATCTTCATCTTCCCCTCCTCTGCTCTGTTTTCCTGGGCGCTCCATCTAACCCCTTGCCATCTTCAGCCCCTTGGGGGCCGCAAGCCTGGGAGGGAGCCCTAAGCCAGGGCAGTGGGCTTGGCTCACTATGCCATGACCCCAACACTCCCCACGAGGGAACAAACTCTAGGCTCAGAATACATGATCTTATTGAACACCAGAAAAACAAGGACAAAAAGCAAGTGAAAGAAATAAATATTTTTGTATACTTTTAAAGTATATAGAGCAAGTTGAGAGTTTATAAGCAAAAGCTGCGTTTTTTAAAAAGAGCTTTTTGCATAATCTTTGTCCTTATTCCTACAAATAATTAAAATCTGACAAATGACCATAGGACCCATCAAATAGTAAAGAATTATTTACTGTTTAAGGAATGAATTATTTACAGTATAAGGAATGAATTCACATGTGTGAGGGACAATGAAAGGCCCAAAGAAATGAAAATCCCAAAAGAAGCAGGGTAAAAACAAAGCATAGGGAAACACAATAGAACTATATCTAAATACATCATAAATCACAGTAAGTATAGTATAAATGAAATGTGTCTGTTAAAGTGGATAAAAATTTAGATTTTGTAAAAACAAAAATAAACTCCACAAAATCCACAGAGACACATACAGATACAGAGAGGTTAAGAAAAAAAAGAGGAAAAAATACATCTTTGGGAGGAATTGAGGTTCTGGGAATGGTGGTCTGGGTAATTCAGATTAAGCCTCCCTCTGAACATAACTGGAAAAACATAAAGAAAATTTTCTTGAAGGAATCACAGAACCAACCAGATAGCAAAGAACGGCCAAGCCAAATCCTGCGAGAATGGAGGTCTGGGAAGGTGAGCCAAGCACACGGGGGCCGCTCTCCCCTGCGGGTGTCCTCTGATTCCAGGGTGTGGCTGAGCAGCTCTGTGACTCCACCCAGGGATCAAGGGACAGAAACTGGAGTCCAAGGCCCACCAAGTCAGAGTGCCTGGGAAATCCTCCTTAATTTGGGTTGGGATTCTGAAGGAGTGCTCCCTCCAAATAAAGAAACAACCAGGTCTTCACAGGCACTTCACAGGTTCAGTTCTGAACCACCTAAGTCCTTGGAATTGGACTCAGGAGTTGCAACAGATTCCAAGTGTCTGGCAGAAACACACACAAATATACACCAAGGGACTTACACAAGTAAACTTCTAACAGCAAAACTTGATCACTAGAAGGAAAAAATGGATAACCCCAACTACCACAGTAGCAGGAGTTAACATGCTTATTTCAGTAAATTAATTGATCAAGTAGAGAAAATCTGAATAGCAACTAATAAGCCTAATGTAAAGAGATTAGAGAACTCATTATTTTCAACCCACAGGCATTTTAAAAAAACTGACTTTAGGGCTTCCCTGGTGGCGCAGTGGTTCAGAGTCCACCTGTCGATGCAGGGGACACAGGTTCGTGCCCCGGTCCGGGAAGATCCCACATGCCGCGGAGCAGCTGGGCCCGTGAGCCATGGCCTCTGAGCCTGCGCGTCCGGAGCCTGTGCTCCGCAGCGGGAGAGGCCACAACAGTGAGAGGCCCACGTACCACAAACAAACAAACAAACAAAAACTGACTTTATTAGGCAATAATGCACATTTCAACAATTATCATAGAATCATTATCACACAGACCACATTATCTTACAACAATGAAATCAGAAATCTGGGGCAAAAAGGTAACCAATTTGTGCCCTTCTTCTTGGAAATCTATGGACACAGCTCCAAATAACCATAGGTCAGAGAAGAAACCATAAAGGATATTAGAAAATACTTAAAACTTTAATGACAATGAAAGAACTAAATATTGAAATATATAGGACTCAGCTAAATCACTACTTAGAGAGAAATCTGGTGTTTTAAGTGTGTATTAGAAAAGAAGACTGAAAACCACTGAGCTAAATGTGCAACTCAAACATGAGAGGAAGAATGAACAGAGGGTAAGAGGGTATGAGCAGAATGATGAAACTGAAAACAAACCCTAACAAGAAGCAACACAATTGGGGCTTCCCTGGTGGCGCAGTGGTTGAGAGTCCGCCTGCCGATGCAGGGGACACGGGTTCGTGCCCCGGTCCGGGAAGATCCCACATGCCGCGGAGCGGCTGGGCCTGTGAGCCATGGCCGCTGAGCCTGCATGTCCGGAGCCTGTGCTCTGCAACGGGAGAGGCCACAACAGTGAGAGGCCCGCGTACCGCGAAAAGAAAAAAAAAAAAAGAATTGGGGCTTCCCTGGTGGCGCAGTGGTTGGGAGTCTGCCTACCGATGTGAGGTGGATGGGTTCGTGCCGCGGAGCGGCTGCGCTCGTGAGCCATGGCCGCTGAGCCTGTGCGTCCGGAGCCTGTGCTCTGCAGCGGGAGGGGCCACAGCAGTGAGAGGCCCGCGTACCACAAAAAAACAAACAAACAAACAAAAAGAAGCAACACAATCAAAAGCTGGCTCTTTGACTAAAGAAAAATATAGAAGGTATAAAGAAGCAATATCAGGAATGCAGAAAAGGGTCACAACTACACATACAGCTGACACTAAAAAAAAAAAGAATACAGTAAACAACTTCTTGCAAATACAAGTGAAATTTTGAGGGAGAATGGACAGTTTTTAAGAAAAATATAACATGGAAATTAACTCAAGAAGAAATGTAAAACTTGAATAAACCTAGAAGCACTAAAGAAACTGAATCAGCAGTTCAATATCTACTCCTCAAAACATACTAGAAACAAACAAAAATCAGCTCTCGATGATACTTCAGGCAAGTTATATCAAACATCCAAGATGCAGATAAATCTCTACACAAACTACTCCAAAGAAGAAGAGAAGGAATCATTCCCAACTCATATAATGAAGATAGGAAAACCCAGAAACCAAAGCACATAAGAACAGCACCAACATCTCAGTTTCTAACAGATGTAAAAATCTTTCTAAAAATGTTAGGAAACCCAATTTTGCAAAGTCTTAAATAACAACAACAACATTTTCAAGTATAATTTATCCAAGTAACACAAAAACAGTTTCATACTAGAAATTACAATAGTAGAATTTTGTAATTCACCACATTGATATGAACATGTCAATTAAGATCAGAGGAGAAACACTGCACTATCTTAATGGGTATAGAAAAAGTACTCTTTAAAATTTAACACTCATTCATGACACAAATTCTTAGAAAACTGAGATGAGGAGTTCTCTAACCTGGTGATCTACAAAAATATACAGCAAATGCCACCCTTAAGGACGAAGCATTAGAAGCTAAGGGGCCATTATCATGGCCCCCATCCAGCCGTGCACTGGAATGCCCGGCACAGAGGGAAGATGGCATGGTGGCTGGGACCAGACAAACCCATCACAACATGCAGGAAGCAGCAGAGTATACGGAGAATCACCAAGAAATCCAGACACTACTAGAATTAAAATGACAGGCTGCTGGTCATAACGCGAAAATACACAAGTCGATTACACATCTATACATCAGCAAAGTTAGCAAGTGAAAATAAAATTTAAGCTATTTACAATGACCAAAAACTCTGTAACAAATCTAACAAGTCATACAAGATACAACTTTATTGAAAACCATTTTAGAATAGATAGATGTGCTCTATCCAAGTATGATAAGAGTCCAAACTATAAAGAGATTAATTCTCCCCCATTCTAATTTTATATATTCAATGTAATTCCAATCAAACTCCCATGGGTGTTTTGTGTGGAATTGGACAGACTGATTATAAAATGTGTAAGGAAGGTCGAAGGGCCAAACGTAGCCAAAGCAACTTTAAATAACTAGGGTGAAGTGGGAAGGCACCTACCAGTTTTCAAGATTTGTTTGTAAGTTATAGTAATTAACACAGTGTGGTTTTAACACAGGACTAGGTAAACAGACCAATGGAAAAGGAAAGGGAGAAACAGATCCACACATACATGGGAACTTTCTGTTTGACAGACAAGGTATTACAGATCAGTATGAAAGGATGCAACATTCTGTGTATAGTATCCATACTGAAAATAATAAGGCAATCTCTACCTTTCACCACACCCAAAAAGTAAATTTCAGGATTAAAGACTCAAATGTGAAAAGCAAACATTAAAACATTTTTAAAGATATAAGGGAGAACATCTTTATGGCTTGGAGAAAGAAAGGGGTTTTTAAACAAGACATTAAAAGAATAAAAATCATAAAGGAAAAGACCAATAAACATGCCTACATTAAAATTATGAACACGAAATAGAAAGGTAAACCACAGACAAGAAGATGTTTGCAATGCATATTACCATTAGAGGACTAATAACTACAACATACAAGGAATTCCTACAAATCAATAATCAATCTTCTCTCCAAATAACTTAGCTATTTTTACAAGTGTGAAAAGTCTCCATTTTTTTGCTTCCATTTTGAAAAATGAATATTTAGCTTCTCTGAGAGTATTCTTTTTCTCTTATTGTCATTTCCAACACAGAATTCTAAAACTGATTTGAATAGTATTAGAACTATTAAAAATATATTAAAACTAATGTATTTTAACTATTTTTATGATTATAAAATAACTCATAATTGTAGAAATTTTATAAAGATATTAAAATATACATTTGAAATATCAAATAATTAAAATGTTAAAATTAAATGGAAAAGAAACATATAGAAAAACATAAAAATCATTAATAATCCTTCACGCACACACACATCCTTGTTAATATTTTGGAATTTTTTTCTAGACTTTGTATTAATATATACAGACATGTATCCATACATTACACTGTAACGTATACATTAACCTAACATGCATGACAAGTTGGGTCTGAAGTTAGGGCAGGTCATTTCAAGTGATGACACCCATCAATCAGCAGGAGATGCAAGCCGACTCAGGAGGTCTTCTTAGAGCAACAAGAGTTAAAACCACTCCTGGAGGAAGGAACTGTAACAGGAGTGAAGGCTTAACGCTGGGATAAGGACCACGTTAAGATGGTGGGTTAAAGAACTCCTGGACAAACAGAAGGCAAAATTGGAGAGGTTAGGACGAGAAGCAGGATATTGTGGAAGAATTTCAAGAAGAGGATACTGCTCAACTGCCAGATCCTGCAAAGAAGTTAAGGAGAATGAGTGAAGAAAAGGCATCCAAGAGCGCCATGGTGAAAATATCAGATTACAGGGATGTGAATAAAACAGGAGATAAAGATGTGTGAGTGGACCTCACAGTCAGCAAATCAGGCAGGAAGCGAAGGTGACAAATCAGCAGAAGTTTAACCCAGTCCACTGAGAGACTGCGGATGCAGGAAGAGAGAGAAAAGGAGGATGCAGAGGCCCGAGGGCAGCGGGAGAAAAGGATTGGTGTCACCACAGAGCTGTTCCCAAGCTGATGACAGATGGGAGGATAGCCTCAAGCCAGGTAAACTTGGTCATTTTACCACTAAGATCTGGCATGGGACAAAAGTCTATTTGAATCAAGACGCATCCCCACTAAGCTGCTGTATCTGACAGAATACTAGAAATACAAAAAAAGAAAAAAAAAACCCTCATTATGTCTTTGCTTCAAGTCACTCACAGCAGGAGAACCAAGATTTGAGAGAAACTTCATAAATATTGATGCTAAGGGGAATTTTTAAAACTAGCTAACCACTGACACAAATGACTGACAAGCTCTTATTTCCTTAAAAGGAGGAAAGGCCTGATTTATTTAATATTATTTTTTGACAGTGTCTATCCACACGACTGGAGAATGCTACACGTAATGAATGTTTCTGTGCTACCTGGTCAACTGCATGATTGCTAGTTTAAGATACAAAATTAAAAGCAAAACAATTCAAGGTGGAATAACCCAACCCATGTTTTCCTAAACATCTGTGATTGCAGCAGGAATGTGATGACTCACGGTTCTCTGTAGGTAACAGGGATGCCCGGCTGGGGCTGTGACCTTCCCTGCTCCCTCCACATCCTCTACACCCCTCCTCACCTCGCCCCACCCTGAATGACACCAAGTTAAAACACTAATGAAGACACCCCCATGCCATAAAACCAACAAACTGGAGAAACAAGAACGCTAACTGACCTCTTTAATTACTCCTTAAAAAAAAGATCTAAGGGCTTCCCTGGTGGCGCAGTGGTTGGGAGTCCACCTGCCGATGCAGGGAGCGCGGGTTCGTGCCCCGGTCTGGGAGGATCCCACGTGCCGCGGAGCGGCTGGGTCCGTGAGCCATGGCCTCTGGGCCTGCGCGTCCGGAGCCTGCGCTCCGCGATGGGAGAGGCCACAGCAGTGAGAGGCCCGCGTATCGCAAAAAAAAAAAAAGATCTAAAATTTATGCATAATAAAATTTTGAAAAGAACATTTATATTCTAAGTGTTTATCTTCTAAGCTTATGACTGAAGTATCTGGAACTTCTAAAGTGGTTTTCAACTTGAAATATAAACATTTATTAGAGGCCAAAGCTAATTAGCTTTATTACAAGGAGGGTGTGAAGAGTTGATATGATCTGAGGAAGTAAATAAAGCTTGCACAGATTTTCATTTGACTGTGGATTTACAAAATGTTTGATAATTCTAATTTCTGAAATAGTTGTCATCTTCCTATAGGATAAGAGAAATTAGTCAGCTAAGGGTGGAGGTCTCTGAGGTAATATCAAATCCATGCCACTAGAGGGAAACCCTCAGAAGTGTCTGGAGAATGATCTTCGAAATGAAGTCACAAAGTACCCACATCCTCCCACCTTCCAAGCATGCTTCTTCTATTTACCGACACGTGCCCCTCGCAACACCTGTGCATCTCCTAACACTCAGCATTTAACTCTCCAGTTAGTTGAAACCACTCCACAAACCATTTCTTCTCTCTTCCTTCAGAGGTTCCTTATTCTCAAATTTCTCAAATTTTGTTCAATTTTAAACTCTTTATATTTACCTTTTAAACATTTTAGTCACCTCCTCTGCTCCAATCAGAGGAGCAAGTACTCGACTCTCTAGGCCCCTATCTCTTTCGGCAATTACTGTCAGGCATTTTCTTAAAATTCTTGTGTCTCCAGTAAGGTGCTGGTGGCTTTACAAGAGTCGTCCAGAGCAGTGTTAACACGACCAGGGAAGGACAGTGGGGAACTGCCATTTCACCGCCCGTGGTCACTCACTCCAAATGACTTGACCAGCTCTGGGAGGACCCTGACCCCCACTCCACTCCAACTGTCCACTCCCAAAGCCACACCTGGTCTCAGTCGCCACTACTCCCCTGACAACTTCTTAAACTTCTACACGCGGAACTCAAGCCAAAGCTCTTGAATTCTGCACCAAGGCCCCAGCTGCCCGATCCCTTCTGATTTCATGTTCTGGTCCCAGGGGCCATCATCTCCGTCATCCTCTCACCTTTAATCTCAATTCCCCCCGTCCTTCACTGCACACTCCCTTCTGAACCGGCCAGCCGTCTCTCCACTGCGCCCCCCAGGCTTCGGAGCCCTTCTGGAGAGAATTACACAGGCTCGCCCCATGCGGTCATGGTCTCCGACCTCTCGGGTCCCTCAACCATGCCCGGCAGTCCCTACTCATGTTCCCAGTCATTCCTTCTTTGTCCCTCAGCAGCAATCCTGCATCATCACCTCTCTAGAAATCTTACCTACTCCTTCTCCCTCGACTGGCAATCTCAATGCCCTCTTAGAAAATGAAACTACCTCCCAGCCCCACCTTACCTCTATACACAACTATTCATTCAGTTCCTCCTCTCTGGGGAGGTGGGGTCCTTACTCTGTGCTGTGAATTCCATCCACCACTGCCCCTCCACCCCCCACCCCCCATCCCCACAGCAGCAGAGCCCTCCATCTCTGTCCCTGCTCCCTCTGGTATCTCTGAAGGTTCCCCCAGGCATGTAAAGATGCTCAACACTCTCCCATTTTAAAAAAATGGCATATATTGAAAATGACAAACTTCTATAGAGTATGTTTAACTCTCACTAAATACAGTGGTCTGCTCACTCTTCACTGTGTTATTTTATCTGTGTTGTCAGTACCTGGCTCTCCTGGTCTTTACTGTAGACACTGATGCTCATCCCTGTTGCTTTGGCTCCAGCTTCCTAAGCTGCTGACCAAGTGTCCAGCCTTCCTGTGGGATCTAGAGGGCCACCCACTGGCTCTCCAAATTGAGCGTTTCTTTCTCACACCTGCAACTCTGATCACTCAACTCCCGGCTTGGTTTCAGCTTGGACTCCGGGTACCTGCTGGGACTGCAGTATGACCCTGGACCCCCACTTATTGCACTCATTTCCAACCAATGTCCAGGCAAAGGATCAGCTTTTTTCTGCTGAGGGTCCTGATTTCCTCTTAAGCCCAGAAATTATTAGGGGTCCCTTCACTCTCAATTTCACATCACTATACTTAGCTGAAAAAAAACCTGGCCTTCAGACTGCTCTACCCGGGGTTGACAGTTAGACTCTGCATTCAGGACCCTGGCTGCGCTGCTGGAGTCCAGCTACATGGCCGCTGGTCTCCTCACCCCTGGCTCCCTTGCTTGCAATTTCCTCTCATTTTCTACTGATCTCCAACCCATCTCTCATCAAATCTACAGACAAACACCCATGCCACAACAGGTGGTCATTTCACTCACTATTTTAAGTTGTGGTAAGTGTTACAACCAAATTCTGAAATCTACATTACTCTTTTAGCGGTCAGCAAACAACACTATTACAGACTCCGTTATATTTCATAATCATATATTATATATAACGTGAATGCTCTAGGATTTATGCTCAGAGAAGATCATCATTTTAAGAGTACAGTATATGTGAAACTGTTCAGTCAAAAACAAAGAAGAAAAGGTTAATATCAGGTGGTCATATCCTGGAAAATCAAATCTTGAACAAAGATTTAGGGATCCTTAGACTTACAAGTGTCTTGGTTCCTACTGGATTATTTCTTGACTGTCTCATCTTATACCATCCAAACAAAGGAATTGATATTATGTTTTTTAAAAAATGATCCAAAATAAATCTGAGAAAACAGAAACATTTTATATATTGTATATTCTGAAATGAAAATGAAGAAAAAGCCAGCATGCTAAAACCCAGTGGCACTACCATACTTCTTCATGATCACACCACAAAGCAGAATTTAATAGCTTCAAAAAGCAGTTTCAGATACCATCTGCACAGGACATGCAAAGGAAATAACAAGTATACAACCTAAAACAGACAACACTGACCCTGTCCAAGACACAAAATGACATGCAAAGTCACAATGAACACACCATCTTCCTGAGAGTAAGGCAGGAAAGGCAACGGCATGACTCTGACCCTTTCCTAAAGGATGGTCTTGATAACTCAGCAGCTTCAGTAAAGCTCTTCTTTTGCCCTGGTCAAAATGCACTTAAATATAAGAAAGTACAAGGAAAAGCATTTCTCTTCACTAGAAAGAAATCTAATTATCAGATGCTAAATCCAAGTGTTACGCGAAAAAAAATTTAGATGAAATAAAATATGGCCCTGCCTCAAAGCATTAGCAAGTCTTTCCAGTCTCAATGCACCTCACTAACAATTTCAAGGTGGAAAAAATAAACATTTGAACCATTTAAAATTACACAGTCCATTAAACATTCTGCTGTGCACACAGAACACACAGTATGCTTATTTTACTTGACATGTAAAAAGAATAACATTTATGTGGAAGCCAAAGGTTAAACAGATTTTTAAAATATGAACAGTAGCAACAACAATATACTGAATTACATAATATCCAAAATGTTGAAAATGAATTTTCATGCCAAAATAGTAGGAAAATGCCAGTGATTATGAGTTACTGAAATAAAATGCAGTAACTCAAAGTACATAGTTAGATCAAAAGGAAAAAAGTAAAATATTTAAAAAGCTAGTTCATGATTTTCATTCTAATTATAATAAATCTTTCAAAATTGAATACACAATAGAGAATGGAGAAACAAAGTTAATAAATGCATACAAAGATGGTTCATGTTACATTAAAATATGGAAGTGACTATCAAAACATTATTTTTAAAACGATCAAAAGCTAAAGTCATGTTTGGAGTACAGGTATAGAGTTAGTTTTAAAGAATTTCAACTAAGTTACTTTTTAAAAAAAATCAACAAAAAAGCTTGACTTCTTTCTGGCAGCACAGAGTCCTTAAAGAAGGGTGAAAGCACTTTCATTTTTCATTGCAAAGAGGAAAACAGTCACTGCTGTCATTCTGCTACCAGTTATCCTCCAATCATCAAAAGTCCCTGGCATTTAAATCACCTTCAGACAAGCTCAGGTGGCTCCAAATTCTACTCCGCCCTAAGCAGCACCTTCTAAATATCAACAGCTTCCAGAAATTCAAACAACCAAAACAACTTCAAATTGGAAAGGCCTTCCACTTTCATTCCACATTAAAGTCCATCAGTCACAAATTTAAGCAGAGATGTGACAGTAGAGAAGTACAAAGAATGAAGCTGTTAGGCAGCCAGGCCCCAGCGGCTGTCCCCGCCTGGGTGGCAGGTCACTTGCTGGGGAGCCCTGCCCTCAAGTGGCCACCAGCTGCCCTGCCGAGGGATGAAGGGAAAAGGCCACCCGGGCTGTCCTCCTACGAAGACACTCTCCCTTCCCAGGCTCAGGCCCGGTTTCCTGGACCATGTGAACACACGCAGGTACCTGACCAGAAGGAAAACAGCCGCCAGACCTGCAGGTGCCTCACGGAGGGGCCCTCGAGGGGATTCAGCCAACTTGGACTTTCAAGTTCTGAGCCTGTTTGTTCTGGGAGTCAGAGTGGGACTCCCAGAACAAACAGGCCACACCGAGATCTGGGGAGGACTGGGTCTTGTGCCCGCACCCAGATCAGGCTCTGAAGAACAAGCCCTCCTACAAGCTACGATGTCACCACTGAAGGGAAATGACTATAATATTACCCTCCCCCACTTGCCACAGGAAAGAACACAGTAAAACACTGAGGACACCAAAGGCTTCCTTCCGCCTGGTGTCTTCTCTCAGGGCCGCCCCAGCTCAGGCCAAGAGCTGGCACCCCGCTGAGCATGCCTGCACCCCCTCTGCACCAGGCCCACAGCCAGCCCTCAACACTATCTGGTTACCACAAAATGTTGGGCTTCTCTAAGATAGAAGACAGCATGGAGATAGAAAACTACACATCCTGAATCTTCCATTTGTCATCTTAATGCTCAGAAGTCAAAGAATAACCAAATAAGTTAAAATGCTTTTATTTAGACTAGCAAGAACAGAATATCTGCTCCAAAGACAAATATAACCAATTTCTACATATCCTTGAAATTATAGTGTGTGTGCATACTGACACAGGCAAGAACATTATTTGTTATGTTCCCCAGAGATTATTTATTCTGTTCAGTAACAAATATGGAAATCAAATGATTCCGTTTCTTGAGTTAAAAGTAATGAAAATCACCTCTGAAAACCTGAAGCAGATCCATTTTAGATTAAAAAACAATTATGTCCATAGACTTACTCATTCAGCACACAGGAAAATATTCTTTTTATTTCTGTAATTTCAACCTCCTTTGGCCTGCCTGCCTGTCACCCCCACTGCCCTTGGCTAATGTCACCAGCCACCTCCAAAAGGCCCCCACCCCGCTCACCACTGTAAGCACAGCACCTGGAGGGTGAGTTCCACTGCCCTGTGCCCCCTACGTAGCCCTGGGGGAGGGGCTGTCAGAGAGGTGATGGAACTGTCAGAGCGCATGACATCAGCTCTGTAGATTTTGAAGCAGTGATGGTTCTCTTTGTTATGTGACTGTATGAAAAATTACATTATTCCTCCTCGCAAGATAAAAAGTAGGGCTTCCCTGGTGGCACAGTGGTTGAGAGTCCGCCTGCCGATGCAGGGGACACGGGTTCGTGCCCCGGTCCGGGAAGATCCCACATGCCGCAGAGTGGCTGGGCCCGAGAGCCATGGCCGCTGAGCCTGTGCGTCCGGAGCCTGTGCTCCGCAACGGGGGAGGCCACAGCAGTGAGAAGCCCGTGTACCGCAAAAAAAAAAAAAAAAAAAAAAAAAAAAAAAGTAAACGAAAAGATAAACTCGAATTCCCACTTCTTAAGTGACCTTCTCTGACCGCTGGAAGGTCCAAGTCGCCTTTGCCCTCCCCCACTATCTGAGGCTGCACGCATCTGCTGGTCACTCACTCCCTTCTGGAAACTGCCCTCCTCAGCTGCTCTATCACCCACCAATGAACTCCCCTGCTTGCTCCCCTCCTGCTGCCCACCCTTGAACTGGCCATGTCCTCTGGTTCTAGCATTAGCCCTCTTAGTTCACAGAAGCATTGTTGTGGCAGAATCCTTCTTTTTAAGTGAAACGGTGCACATCCCCCTGCCCTCCTGCAGCAGAACAGATAAATGCGGAGCTCCAGACGGGAGGCGGGGTGGGGGCTCAAGACAGACCCTGCCCCTCGGGGTCAGAACAACCTGTGGTCCCTCCCACGGCCCTGGCAGCTCTCAGCTCGTCCCCACTCCCTGCTCCGCTCCCTCAACCTGGGGACCTCCTCCCCGCCCCCTCCCCCACAAAGTCAGATGCATCCTTCAGGTCCAGTGCAAGAGTCACCTTCTTCGTGACTCTCTTCTGCACCAGGGGGCAGATGAGCACTTGTATTCCCCAGGGGTACCCTGCACTGCCTCTACTACTGTCCATGGTGTGGTATGTTTACATTTCTGCCTTCTCTATTAAACTGAGACCATTTTAGAGGCAGGCGAGAGGGTGGTGGTGGTGGTGGTGTGTGTGCGTGAGAGAGAAAGATGTCGGGGAGAGGGGTCCCAGGTGAACCGAACATGAGGCTCAGGCGTGTTCTGCTGTGGGCTGGTGTCCTGCATGAAGAGAAGTGAGGCCGTGGGGCGGGCAGTGACTGGGAGCTGTAGGGGAAAGCAGCCGCTGGTCTCCAGCCCAGACAACAAAAGGAATCTAAGCCCTAGAAAGAGAGATGGTCAGGTAAAATCCAGGAGCAGCTTTCCCAAGAGACTATGAGATACAAATTAAGGCAGAAAACTAAAGGCTTCTCATTCTCTTCTTGGAAATCCTATTTTTAATATTCTTTTCCTTAAGACGTAAATTTCTAAAAGGCCTGTGTTTTCTACTCAGTTCTGATGAATAAAATCCTGCCTAAAATCAGAGCCAACAAAGTTCCCAACTAGCAGTTGTTAGTGAAAAGAAACTCTAAAGAGATAAGCTATGTCAGCATAGGTCCAAGATGGAGACAAAATTCTGAGCTCCTGAAACAATACAAAAGAAGGAGGCTGACAATGTTCACAAGAAGAGTACTTGTAGCCATTGTGTTTATTTACCATTTAAAAAACAAATGTCCTTGTAAGGCTGTCTGTAAAAGTCCCTTAGAGATATCTGGACATTCACGGTTTAATGAAGAAGTAACCATTATGGGCAAAGCAGCTCCTACTAATTGGTTGTCAATTGGCAAACTGCATTCCAACTGGTCTCTGGACATCCTAAAGTGACATAAAGAGCCCGATTTTTTTGTTCTCCCTACCTGACTCTGCTCATTCTGGAAAACTGATGAGGGTGGTAATTCTGGTGGATCCCTGTACCCTCCAGCCATGCCTCTCCCCACAGAGGGTTGGGACTGGGCCGCTCCGGCGTTCAGTGATGAGGCCAGACCTCAGTGAGTTGGGACTAGCGAGGACAGCCCCTCAGCTACTGCTCGGAGCACGTAACCTGAGTCTGGTCATGGGGAAACACAGAACAGCCCCGGGTTGAGGATTCTTTAAAACTGCCAAGGAGGAGATATGACACCTAGAAGCAATGCATGTTCCTGTGTGGGATCCTGCACCAGAAGGGAAACAAGACACTGCTGGGACAGCAGTGCAGTTCGGATGGGATGCATGGACTGGACAGAACTGCTGTGCCATCATTGACTTCCTGCCTTGGTTACATGGGTTATATCATGATTAAGTAGAAACTGCCCTTGTTTGGGGGAACTAAACCCAAAAAAGTTTAGGGGTTGTGGGACACAGTATCTACAACTTGCTCTCAAGAGTTCAGCAAAAGACTAATAACAAAGGGTGTATTCACACACGCATATACACATCTCTACACAGAGAGAGTGGGCAGTGGAGCAAACGCTATGAAATGTTATCAGTCGGGAAATTTGGGAGAGGGGGGTTATGGCAGTTCTCTGTACTGTTCTTACAATTTTTCTTTAAGTTTAAAAATATTTCAAAATGACATTTTAAAATTCTCCCTATTGTTCATTCTAGTACTTTTTATCTTCTCCTTTCCTTACATCTGACAAAGCCCACCAGCCAAAGACCCCCAGACATGCCTGTAGTCAAACAGAGTGAGGTCTGTGAACTTGCTGCAGCCAACAAGGAAGCTGTCCACACAGAACCATAAGGAACCACAAGCATCTCGATGGCAGTGGAGGGAGGGAGGCGGCAGGGAAGAAAGGGCACTGCGAAGGCCTGGGGGAGGAAGGAGGCAAGAGTCCATCACTACATGGTCCTGGCAAAGACTGGTCAGAATTCATAAAGCAGGGAGTAGCTGGACCAGTCAGTGGTTTTACCTTTAGAGCACAGGAGAGTTTGAGGAGTGACCGTTAGACCAGTTTGTCTTTGGCCTTATCTTGGAACATTTGGGTCTGTATGGACCGGTATTAAAAGAGTCTGAACCAGTCTATGGTGGCCATCATGGCGTGGCTGAGCACAGTTTATGTTTTGCAAACTGGGTATGTTTTGCAAGTTGTGGTTTCCATCGCCATTCACAGTGCCTCCTCCCGGCCTACCTGCCAGGGAGGCCATTGATTCACCTAATAAAATCCCTTTGTTCATTCAACAAATATTTATCCTGAGCTCCTCTAAGTCCTTAAAATGCTAGGCATTATGAAGCTATCTAGTTTAATGACACATGATCCGTCTTTGAAACTGGTGAGGCAATGTGTAGACATAAATGATGATATAAGAGATCCTTGTAAGGCTGTACTGAAAAAACAAAGACTTGATGGAATGAAGGAAAACCTGGGGAACAATTTGTTCTGGATAGATAAGTTTTCACAGAATTAGCTGAAAGTACCACTTCAGGCACAAAATCTTTTTGTATTTTAACCATCTGTTTATATATCTTTTTCTAAAATGTATTATAAACTTTCCGGCCTTAAACCGAACATAATTGGACATGTTAAGCAAATTTTAGTTGTGCAAATCTCAATCATGCAACATAAAATATTAATGGTCCCATTTCATACACAAATCTGAAATTATGCAAATGCCCCAAATTAAGAATGACCAGTGAGAATTGCATAACTTCAAACCAGCAGGCTGAGTGACCTATAGCCTATGAACTATAACCAGACCACTTTATCTGGAAAACAGAAATAAGCCACCATATTTTGTGAGTCCGCTGGGAAAGTGGGTCTTACAATTGTATGAATTTTGAATATGTAGAAGCCTCAGAAGCATACATCTTTTACTGGGGCACCCCACTGATGCTGGGGCAACATACATCTTTCATAAAATGCCATATCAATTGTAATTTAACCCATTTATGATTTGGCTTTTATTGGGGCATTAACTTTCTGGTCTGTACAGTGGCGAGTTCCAGACCTGCTATGGTATGTAAGTGGACTTTTCTAGTTACTGATGAAATGTCCATTTCCTTCTTCTTCCTCACCAGCAGAACCCCATTTTTATCCCCTGCAGCCCTGTGCTACCAAAATTTCCCATTTTTCAACCTCCCTTAGAACTGGAGATGACAACATGACACAGTTCTTGCCAAAGAGATGTAGGAAGATGTCCCTAAGCGGGCATAATCTCCTCTGAAATAACCAGACAAAACTTCCCTAGGACAAAGTCTGTGCCTTTACTCTGCCGCCTTCTTCTCGCTGGAGACCCAAAACATGAGGGCAGACCCACAGCAGACACGTAGAGACCACAGAAGACCAGCATGAGGACCCAGGCCTGCAAACTGAGGACAGCCTGGAAAAGAGAAAACTAGGTCTCATCACAGAGCTGCTGTACCAACGACTGTCTACCCCGAGACTCCCACTGAGAAAAAATTCCTGGCAGTTGATTTTAAATGACTATAATTCAATCAGCCAACTCTTACATTCACATAGCTGTTATTTATGGATTTGGGGGGTTTGGGGCACTTTTTTGGTCAAAGAACCCAGTTAAGCAAATCACATCATCCACCAGGCCAGATCCTGGTCCAGGAAAAGGCCCAATGAGAGAAATGGGAAGTGGCAAAGGGGGCTTCAGGGAAGGGTTTCCATGCTTGTAAGAGAAAGACTCCCCTTCCTTCCTGACTTTATCCATGTGGATGTGAGGCCCAGAACTGCCACACTCACCACGTGACAAGTCTACTGATGAGGTCTATGCAGAGAGGAGAGTAGACCTAAGATTCCCAGGAAAATGGAACTGGACCCATGGGATTCAATCAGGCATGAAGATCACCCTATCAGACTTCTAGACCTCTAGGAATGTGATCTGATAAACGTCCTTAATGTTCAGGTCACTCTGAGTCAGCGTTTTGTAACATGCAATCAGGAACATTCTCACTGCCTCAAAATGGGAAGGACCTGGCCACTGTGAGAACAGAAGCTGCCACAATCATCTCCTCCACCTCTACCATCACTACCTGCATCACCGCCACCACCTCCACCATCATCACCTAAACGAGCATCATCTCCATCACCATTACCATCACCACCTCTATCACCACCACCATCACCACCACCATCTCCATCAACACCACCATCACCACCCCAACTACCATCTCCACCACACCTCCATCACCACCATCATCGCCATCACCTTCACCATCACCACTGCCATCACCACCATGACCACCACTACCTCCAACACCATAACCTCTGCCATCACCACCACCACCACCACCACCACCTCCATCACCACCACCATCCACATCCACCCTGTTTATTACCACCACAGAACTTCCTATTTCCTCCAGATGGAGCCCTACCCTGACCCACCCCCTTCTGACAGCACCGCTGTGATGCCTTGGCATTCAGAGAGCTTGGGGTACCAGCTGTCTCTCTTCTCTTTCCTTTCTCCCTTCCTTGCCTCTCTGCTGCCTTTACCTTGGCCTTTGCCTGCTGGCTGCTGCTTGGTCAGCTGCGGGGGGTGTGCGGTGGGGCACCTTCTCCTTGTCCTATCCTTTCCCAGTCTGCGACTCCTCCTTAAGGTCAACCTAACTCCCTAAGCTTTTCTTCCCTTCTCTGTTTGGGGTTTGCTGACACTAAAAATGAGTAACAACCCCCCTCCCTCACGGTCCTATAGCACCTTGGCCTAAACTTTCACATCTGTTATCTCAATGGAGTCCTCACTTCCTTCACTCCCTCGCCTCCACCACCACCACCACCCCCTCCATCACCTCCTGCATCACCAGAACTACCACCACCACCAGCACCACCACCACGAGCATCATCACCTCTACCTCTACCGCCACCACCTCCATTAACACCACCATCACCAGCACCACCGCCTCCACCATCACCTCCACTCTCATCAATACTACTCCACCATCATCATCACCATCACCACCACCACCTTCACCTCCACCTCCAACACCACCAATACCACTACCTCTACCTCCTCCACCCCCACAACCAACACTACCTAAATCCCCTCCACGATGATCTCTACCTCCATCACCCCACCACCACCTCCACCTCCACCAGTTACCTCCACTACCTCCATCAGTACCACCACAACTACTCTGGCTATTCAAAAAAATGTCCCCCTTACTTCTTCATGCTCAGGCATGTTCACCATAAGAGAAGTCAATACATGAAGTTGCTTCCTTTTCCTGTGTGTCAAGTGAGTGACATGATTTTACATGTCCTCTTGCTTCTCAGCCCCACCACTTTAACATTTAATGGTCTCTCAGCTTTCTTCTACTCAGCTACCACAGTTATTGGAGCAATAAGTCAACCAACAATAAACCAGCAAATACTTAATGAGCACAGACCTGACATGCTTAGCACTGGGGAATACAAAAGACATGCTCCCTGCCTTTGAGGAGCTGAAACACATCATCAGTGGAGAACAGAACACACACTAAGAGGTGAAGGTGCAGTGAGGAGATGTGTAGGTGGCCTGGGGTCAGCACCCACAATGACATGGAGATAGCTAAAGTGAACGGAAAGATGCCAAGTCACTAGAGCTCAGGGTGAGAAGAGCAGAGGGCGCCCACGATGCTCCCTGCTGTTTCTTCTAAGCTCTCCTCCAGTGAGGCGGGTGGTGGTGATCAGAGCAGAGCGAGGAGCAGGGAGTGGCTGGCCCTTCCCACCAAACCAGGAAGCAGGGTAAGCTGGTGTTCAGTGTCCTTCACGTCTTCTCCCTCTACTGACTCAGCACCTTCAGTGCCAGCTCCTTACTCATCAGTTAGGCACCAAGAAAGCAAACTTGACATATGGTCAAAGTCAAAGGGATATTTAGTTTTAAAACAGGCCTCTGGGGTCTCAGCATCCCACACATCTCATAGTAGGAGGTCTTGGGTAGAGAAAGAACAAGAAAATTTCCATCACTAATATCCCGACAGGGTTGCATAGATCCTCCAGTAGCCTACACAGATGCCTCTTTACCAGGAGAAAAAAGTTTCTTTTCAAATGCGAAAGACTGCTGATCATTAAAAAACCACAGAACTATTATTCAGGCAGCCGTGAAATGTGACATATTAGCCCCAAAAGGTAACACTCCAAATAATATCTTCACATATTTTCCCTCCCACGACAAAAACTCCTTGAAGGGTTTTGAAAAATGTATCATTTTGCCTAATGGTTCTCAGTGATGACTGAATCCTTTTTACTCAAGGCTAAAGGAACAGAGACATAAATTATTAATTAGTTCATTGTTTCTATTTATTGTATATAGAACTTCTTTGTAGTATTTCTCTGTTGGCAGAAAGAGAAAACTGGCAATCTAGGTTTATACCCACAAAGCAAGAAATAAATTACTTAAGTTCACATTAAGGACAGCATTCCCAAACTGAAGGAATCCCACTCAACTGGCTCCATCCTCCTATTTGAGGTAGGAGGTATAATCAAGAGAAGCTGTAAAATTTCAAGCAATTTGTTGAATTTTTAAATTACCACTTAAAATTCTTTGACAACACATTTAGAATCTGAGAGAGAGGAAGGGACAGAAGTGAAAATGCAACCTGATGACTCTAAACCTGATGGCAATGACACCACAGTGACACAGAAGAGCTAAGAACGGAAACATCATTAGCTAAATCTAAAGACAAACGGTTGCTTTTCTTCTTCATACTGATTATCAATACATCCCTCCTTCACCCGAAGGAAAAAACAGAACTTGTCACATGGTTTATATAGCATTTTACTCATTAAAGTGTTGAAGAAAGGCTCAGGTTTTTTAGGCAAAACACATCATCATAACAGACTTGTCCATTCCAGGCCTCGCCTAAGAAAACTGTACCAAGTATCCCTGGGACACTGTCTCAAGGACCTAGGGAGAGTGGATGGATTCCAGGCCCCCTCAGTAAACTAGGTTGTCAATCAATTATGCTGCAGGGTTTACAGAATGAACTAGAAAGCTCATTAATTAATCCCCACTGAGAAAGCTGAAACAATCACCTCTCCCCAGGGGTGAAATGGCATCTATCTGATGCTGGGACCAAAGCCAACAGTCTCAGCTGGAACCTGAGGCTTATCAGCCAGAAATTGGGACCTTGAAACCATGGCAAGTGGACCTCCTGCTCCACTTGCTAAGTTCTTCCAAAAGCAATAAAAATTGCATTTTTTCTCACGCAAAGTTAAAAGCAAAATGTAAAAATATAAATGTTACTCTGTTGGTCATGCAAATTTGATATATATGCACATGACAGGAGACCATGAACAAAGTTTCAGTCTTTCAATTTTAAGGTTTTCTGTTTACTTTGGCAGTTAAAGGAAGCCATACATTTAATAAGAATTTTTACAATTTAAAAAACAGTGTATAATATGACAAAATTTTCAGTCTTTTTGAACTAGAAGAACATTTATGAAGAGATACATACAATGGCTAAGCTATTTCCTGAAGAGAATAAGGGTTATGTATTCCTATACAATTGGAAGTTATTACAGACCCTTTCCCAAGGATCTTCTTCCCTTTAAACTTTGTGGCAAAGATTTTAAAATTTGGTTCTCCACGATTATATGGCACAGCCAACTGCATTAGAGAACCAAATCTGAACACTTTTTACCTCCCATGAAACCTTTTCTAAACCACATTTTTAAAAAGTGGAGTACTCCCTTTTTTAAAAAAAAGAAGATAAAATTTTAGAAGGGGAGGGAAAGGGATTCCCTGGTGGCTCAGTGGTTAAGAACCCACCTGCCAATGCAGGGGACACGGGCTCAAGCCCTGGTCCAGGAAGATCCCACATGCCGCAGAACAACTAAGCCCGTGCGCCACAACTGCTGAGCCTGCACTGTAGAGCCCGTGAACCACAACTACTGAGACCACGTTCCACAACTACTGAAGCCCGCGCGCCTAGAGCCCGTGTTCCGCAACCAGAGAAGCCACCACAATGAGAAGCCCGTGCACCATAACGAAGAGTAGCCCCGGCTCACCGCAACTAGAGAAAGCCCGCGCGCAGCAACGAAGACCCAACACAGCCAAAAATAAAAACAAATAAATAAATTTGTTTTAAAAAGGTAGAGGGAAAAAGTCCTTTTTCAGCCCCATACCAAACATGCTCCATGTCCCTATATATTCTGAATATTATAGTATTATCTGACCATAGCTTATGGTAGAAAGTGGGAATAGCCAAGCTGGGAGAGTCTTCTTTTATTATTTTATTGTTCAGAAAATCAGCTTATTGCTTTGCTAAAAACGGAACATGTTCATTGTAAAAATTTCTGACAATCTAAAAATGTTCAAAGAACAAAACACTAAATTGCTGCCCCACCAACCGTGACTACAAGAACCTGTGACAGAAAATGAACTCAAATTGCAAAAAACCCAAATTGATTGCAGTAATTACATTTCATTAATACATTCCCATTACTGACAAGTAGATGAACTATCAGTACATGGCCTTTCAACGCACTCTGCAGAAAGTAGAACACCAAAGTCACACACAGCACAGCTCATGCAGCTGAGCACATCCCACTCCAGAACCCACAGCTCTTCCCAGGAATCCACTTTCCCTACCTCAGCTTTACCCCTCTTTGAACCTCAATGTCAAAATGTCTTCCCTCCAGAGATGCTAAAACATTTCACTTTTGAGATAACGTCAAACAGGAAACATCATCAAAAAGAAATAAATTAATTCTGCACCTGGCTAGTGTTACTTTTTTCCTTGCTTGGACTGTACACTAACTTCAGCCAAATCAACTCTTTCATGGAATGAGACAGGAAATTTACTATCAATAATTTTTAGACATGTTCATCACAATAAAAAGATAACTCTATTCACCAACTTTTCTTCACAGCTGAAATAATCTATTTCTATTTCTGAGAAACTGAAGGCAACCTTACATGAAGTTAAGCTCTTCTTCTGTCATATTCTAGAAAAATTTTAATATCTCCCCCCACCACAATAATTCTGTTTAAGCAACATATTTTATGGCATGCCAAATTAATTAGTTATCTGATTATGCTTCAGTAATGATATTTAACATCATATAAAATAACGTGATAAAATTTCAACTCCCATTTTTATGTTCTAACAAATAATTCAAATTTGTTTCTCAATTAATTCAGTGTTTCACTTTTGAAAAGCAATTTGCTTTATTTTAAGCCAGACTTATACTTTCTTCCATCACTTTAAGTCTACTTAGCGTGAATGTATTGTCTTTTAACCCCTTTTTTCAGTTATTGCTTAAATGTCTTCTGATAGGTCACATTTCACCTTCTTGTCTTATAACGGTCAAGCATAGTTTTAAGTAAAATAATTGGGTAAAATTATTTTAATAAAAATAATTACTAAAATTTTTGAAAACTAAAAATATAGAGTATTCACAATTACTGAACTTTTGTTTTCATCAATTATAGGCAAAAGATGCAGCAGTCATATCCTCAAAAAAGATAGGCTTTACTTTCACACTTTGTTACCACCTTTTGAAACAATAATGGTCAAAGGTACTTTTATAATTCTGAATTCTTCAGCGCTCAAGGGAGAAATGAACACATCTAGTCTAAGCATCCCGAATATCCATTAATTTGCCAATGAATGCTACAACACATAAATGTGAATAAGACCTTCTTACAGCTAGGAAAATTCTAGTGTTTCCTTTATGGCATTACAGTAGCTCTTCCAGGACAACATAATTAATAGGAAAGGACAGTGGGGCCTGAAAGGGCCAGTGTTCCTCTAAAAACAGGTATGAATTTACCATATACCCATGTGAAAACCTGTCACTAGGCCTGGGGAGAAAAAGATCACTAATGTTAATAACTTAGAATGAGAAGAGAACCCCATCATTAACTGAACTGGGATCTGTCCTAATAATATGAGAGCATCTCTATTTTCTGGAACTGCCAGGAAGTTGGGTGTTTGGGGTTCATCAAATACTTAGGTCTGCACTTACATTGATATGTGGATTTGTGATTTTCCAAGAAATTTACATTATCCACTGAACTTAATTCAATTTGTGTTGTAGAGTGCAGGAAACATTTCTTTATTTTGGTCTTTGAACCAGAATCATCATTATGAACCACTTATCATAAATGTATCTATGTATATCGGTTAAGAAAGTTATGCTGGTCGGTAACCTGTTGGATAAACCAGTTTTTACCGAAAAATGCTTACCACAAAATAAGCCTGTTGCATTTTAATGAAAATATTTAAAAATCAAATTTTTCATATTCTTTGAAAAGGAAGAAAAGCGTTAAACAATCCACTTACAGTGAGTTCACAGAAATCAATGCTATCAAGGCTTTTGCTTCTGTGTAGTCTCCCTTTAATTCGTCTTAGAGAAGGTTTTCCTTGGCTGACACTAGAAGTAGCACCATTAGGATTTTCAGAGGATGGTGTTACCCTGCAAGAAGAGGAAAATTCTTAAGAAGACAGGTTTATAGGTGAATACTTTTCTCAAGTATGAGGTAAGCATTTACTTGAGAATAGCTTTGGAGATGTCATACTCCTTTTTCAACCAAAAAGCTAAGAATCACAGTGAAGCTACATTCTACCAGATACCTTTCTAAATATTTCTTAGCAGCTTGCTAGTTTAGAAATCTTTCGTGATAGTTCAAATATTCCAACATCAAGATTCACTAAAAGTCAACTCTGTAACCATCAGAAAAGCAACCAAGACCAGACTGAAGTTTCCTAGGTAACTGAGAGGCACTGCTTCCCTCTGGGTGGTTATTTATCTAGTGCTCAGCCTGGTGCCTGGCACATCAGTGCACTGCAGCCATCACTGTCCACAACCACAGAAACTGTTCAGGAGGATTCTGTTAAGCATGAAAATAGCCTTTAAAAATTTAAGCATGAGACGTAGCATGGACTTGAGGACATGGGGAGGGGAGGAAGGGTAAGCTGGGATGAAGTGAGAGTAGCACTGACATATATATACTACCAAATGTAAAATAGATAACTAGTGGGAAGCAGCTGCATAGCACAGGGAGATCAGCTCAGTGCTTTGTGACCACCTAGAGGGGTGGGATAGAGAGGGTGGGAGGGAGACGCAAGAGGGAGGGGATATGGAGATGTATGTATACATATAGTCGATTCACTCTGTTATACAGCAGAAACTAACACAACATTGTAAAGCAATTATACTCCAATAAAGATGTTAAAAAAAAATTTAAGCATGACAGTCGACACAATTCAGTATTTCTATGGAACCAAGAAAACTCAGATAAGAAGAAACGGCAAACAAACTAAGCCATCTACAGAACGCACCCTGGGCAACGTGTTCACACATACACACGCACACTCCAGACTGCCAAGTGTCCTCCCATTTCTGTGCCACTGCTGGTGGCAGCCTTGGAACAAGGTGCCTTGGGAACCTGGGAGGACACTGCTCAGTGGATTAAGGTTTTAGAGATAATAAAGATTATAAAGTAATGAGGCTGATTTGTAAGTGTGGTTGTGTGGTTTGTGAAAAATATAATCCTTATTTTATGATCAGATCTCCTATTGTAATACATTCCATGTTCATATATTTATCAACCTTCACGACCTATTTAATCTTTGGTATTTAAAGTGTTGTCTGAGGGACTTGCCTGGTGGTGCAGTGGTTAAGAATCCACCTGCCAATGCAGGGGACACCAGTTCTATCTCTGCTCCGGGAAGATCCCACATGCCGCGGAGCAACAAAGCCCATGCACCACAACTACTGAGCCTGTGCTCTAGAGCCCGCGAGCCACAACTACTGAGCCCACAAGCCATAACTAGAGCCTGCGTGCCACAACTACTGAAGCCTGCACACCTAGAGCCGGTGCTACGCAACAAGAGAGGCCACTGCAGTGAGAAACACGTGCACCACAACGAAGAGTGGCCCCCACTCACTGCAACGAGAGAAGGCCTGCGCACAGCAACGAAGACCCAACGCAACCAAAAATAAATAAATACAATAAATACATTTTAAAATAAAATAAAATGTTGTCTGAATGGGATAAAGGTCTCTTGTTGCTTGAAAAGGACACAAAGGATGGACTACTAGCAAAATTAATTTGACAACAAAAAATAAGATAGAAGTAAATACCATAAAATAGACTAGTTTAGGTATATCTACAGCTTAAAATAAAAGTACTCCATCCATATAGTCAGAATATTTGAAGAGTACAGAAAGATACAAAAACAACAAGTAAAAGCCTCCCTCCTCCGCCTCATCCCAAATTCCCATTCCTCTTCCTAAGGACAATCATTGACAACAGTTCTTTGTATAACCTTGCAGACAAATGCTCATGTTTATCTATGTATGTGTTAATCTCCTTTTGAAACTTTTAAGGCAAGGCACCAAATTGTTTATATTGTCCTGCATCTTATATTTTTCACTTAATTACCTATCTTGACACTCTTCCCATAATAACCCATACAGATCTATTTCATTCTTTTTTTTTTTTTTTTTTTTTTTGGTATGCGGGCCTCTCACTGTTGTGGCCTCTCCCGTTGCGGAGCACAGGCTCCGGATGCGCAGGCTCAGCGGCCATGGCTCACGGGCCCAGTCGCTCCGCGGCATGTGGGATCTTCCGGACCGGGGCACAAACCCGTATCCCCTGCATCGGCAGGCAGACTCTCAACCACTGCGCCACCAGGGAAGCCCTCATTCTTTTTTAATGGCTAACCACTATTCCATAGCATAGGTGTACGGCAATTTATTCAATCATTCCCCTATGATGGGCATTTAGTTTAGTTTTCAAACATTTGCTATCAAACCAGAAAGCAATGAACACCGTTTTTTGACAACATCTTTGGGTACAAATGCAGTATTTACTTAGGAAAAGTTACTAGAAGTTGCTAAGTATTGCCTTTCAAAAAGACCTTACCAACTTAGACTTCCATCAACAGTATATAACAATGCCCATTTGGCGGTCCTTAAATACAAGGACAATTTTACCATTTTATCTTATTAGCTAAAACTCAACTTCTCTGTGTCCTTCATTGTATTTGTCTTGCTGAGTTGATTTCTATAAAAGAAACTAGTATCAAGCTCCCCAGCGTGAATATGGATTTGTCAGTTGATCTTTGTATATCATTAGTTTTTCCTTTATATATCTCAAATCTGTTTTATTAGATGCCTTAATGTTTGTAACTCAGATCTTCTTAGGGATTTAACCCTTTAGCATATGAAAAGTCTCTGTGCCAATTCAAGATTTTACCCTAAATGCTATTTTGTCTGATAATGTTCTCCATCTATATTTTTACATTAAACTTTTCCAGGCTTATCTTTTTCTGTGCTTGTATTTTCCACCTTTCCAAGTGTCTGTCTGTCTCTCTCTTTTTAGCTGTACCTTTAACTCCTGGTAAACAGCATGTAGCTGTATTCCTTTTCTTTTTTTCCTTTTTTTACCCAATCTGAAAATCAGTATTTTTTGAGAGAACCTTAATCCATTCAAAGTACTCTTTACTCATATGTTTAGATTTATTCCTACCATCTTTGTTTTATGGTTTGTGTGTTTTAAAATTTAAATACTTTGTTCTTTTTTTCTGCCTTTTCAGTATGATTGAGTTTTCTTTGCCCCGCCAGCCCGCACTCTTCCCCACTTCCAATTAGTTTGAAAGTTGTACATTTTATAACGGCAACTCTAACTCTAGCTAATTAACTATATGCATACATTTATGTACTTAAATGTATATACACATACATGTATATGTAAATATACATACATACATGTTTAAACTCATATTTTTCTACCAGCATCTCCGGTTCACTGGTTTTCTTACCTCCTCTTACACAAGAAATGACATTAATACATCTTCATTTTCCTTCCTTGCCAGCACCACCACATCCCTGCCAAAAGTCCAACCCCCATTGGACATTTTTTTTTTTTAATTTTTGAATTTTATTTATTTTTTTATACAGCAGGTTCTTATTACTTATCTACTTTATACATATTAGCGTATATATGTCAATCCCAATCTCCCAATTCATCCCACCACCACCACCCGCCCCTGCCACTTTCTCCCCTTGGTGTCCATACATTTGTTCTCTACCTCTGTGCCTCTATTTCGGCCCTGCAAACTGGTTCATCTGTACCATTTTAGTGTATATATGTCCATGCCACTCTCTCACTTTGTCACAGCCAACCCTTCCCCCTCCCACATCCTCAAGTCCACTCTCTAGTAGGTCTGCGTCTCCATTCCCATCTTACCCCTAGGTTCTTCATGACTTTTTTTTTTTCTTAGATTCCATATATATGTTAGCATAC
>NC_041224.1:36423351-36424116 GCF_002837175.3 Physeter macrocephalus | reverse complement strand
GCCATACTGTTCTCCATAGTGGCTGTATCAATTTACATTTGCACCAACAGTGCAAGAGGGTTCCCTTTACTCCACACCCTCACCAGCATTTGTTGTTTGTAGATTTTCTGATGATGCCCATTCTAACTGGTGTGAGGCGATACCTCATTGTAGTTTTGATTTGCATTCTTCTAATGATTAGTGATGTGGAGCAGCTTTTCATGTGCTTCTTGGCCATCTGTAAGTCTTCTTTGGAGAAATGTCTATTTAGGTCTTCTGCCCATTTTTGGATTCAGTTGTCTGTTTTTTTAATATTGAGCTTCATTAGCTGTTTATATATTTTGGAGATTGATCCTTTGTCGGTTGATTCGTTTGCAAATATTTTCTCCCACTCTGAGGGCTGTCGTCTTGTTTGTAGTTTCCTTTGCTTTGCAAAAGCTTTTAAGTTTCATTAGGTCCCATTTGTTTATTTTTGTTTTTATTTCCATTTCTCTAGGAGGTGGATCAAAAAAGATCTTGCTGTGATTTATGTTAAACAGTGTTCTTCCTATGTTTTCCTCTAAGAGTTTTATAGTGTGTGGTCTTACATTTAGTTCTCTAAGCCATTTTGAGTTTTTCGTGTATGGTGTTAGAGAGTGTTCTAATTTCATTCTTTTACATGTAGCTGTCCAGTTTTCCCAGCACCACTTATTGAAGAGACTGTCTTTTCTCCACTGTATATCCTTACCTCCTTTGCCATAGATTAGTTGACCATAGGTGCGTGGGTTTATCTCTGGGCTTTCTATC
>NC_041224.1:36416643-36422925 GCF_002837175.3 Physeter macrocephalus | reverse complement strand
TGGTAATTTGATAGGGATTGCATTGAATCTGTAGATTGCTTTGGGTAATATAGTCATTTTCACAATGTTGATTCTTCCAATCCAAGAACATGGTATATCTCTCCATCTATTTGTGTCATCTTTGATTTCTTTCGAGAGCTCCTAACTTCTCTTTCTTTTCATCCCTTTCTTTTGTGAGTCTAGATTACTTCTCCAGATTACTAATTTGCTTTTCAATTTTGTCAATTCAGCCATTCTTTTACTTCAATGAGTACATTTTAAATCTGTAAAGTGTCTAGTATGCTTTTTTATTAGTAGAATGAATACCCTCTTGCATCTTACAACCACTGCGCCACCAGGGAAGCCCTCTCTTGCATCTTTCTGAAAACCATGTTAATCCAAAGTTTTTCCTTTTTCTTGGAGATTAGTTCCTCTGTTTGTTGAATGTGGTATTCTCTTAATACTGGCTTTTTCCAATTGTTGTGTCATTTTTAAAGTCTATTTATATTTCTATTAGAAAACGTCTGTTTCCCCACAGTAGTGCTTAAGGTGGCCTGCCTTTGGCAGCTCTGGCAGAGACAGGACACACTGCTGGGAGGTCTGTGAGGCAGCTTCTCTTCTGCGTCAAGGGATGCAGTGGACATCTCAGGTTCAGCGGACATCTCAGGTTCAGCCCTGTCTCCCTGGCCCTAGTGCCCACATCACTGCCTCAGTGAGAAAGCAACACTGCTGTCCCCTCCGTGTCACACATCAGTGAGGATGAGGGAGTTGGGATCTGATGAACCCCCCACACATCCCCTGCTCGTTCTATCCCTTGATGCTGCTTCAAGCCTCCCACCCTTAACTTTGCAGGAATCTTCTGCACATTTTCCGGACAATGGTTTCTGCAAGGTATACCTCTCAGTAGATCTGTCCCTATCTACAAACTACTTCTCAGACATTGCTGAAGAATGCTGGTCCATCGATGGTATTTTTTTATTTTTACTCAGACTGTTATTATTTTCATTGTAGCTTTTTTAATTTATATTTTTGTTATTTCATTGGGTTCCAATGAGTCCACCTTTCAAGTCATCTCCCAGAGTAAAATTTGGGTGATGCCACTTTCATTATTCTCAATACAAAGAGCAGCACCCTGTACAGTTTTGTTCTCCTCTCTGCCCGGTAAAAGATTCCATAAAAATAATGAAAAACTCTGTTCAAGAAGAGGGCATATGGTCACTAATTATTAGAGAAATGCAAATAAAAACTACAATGAGGTATCACCTCACACCGGTCAGAATGGCCATCATCTGCAAACAATAAATGCTGGAGAGGGTGTGAAGGAAAGGAACCCTGCTACATCGCTGGGATCCATCCTACACTCTACACTAAAAACAGAGCTACCATATGATCCAGCAATCCCTCTCCTGCACATATATCTGGAGAAAACCATAATTTGAAAGGATACATGCACCCCAATGTTCATAGCAGCACTATTTACAATAGCCAAGACATGGAAGCAACCTAAGTGTCCATCAACAGAGGAATGAATAAAGAAAATGTGGCACAGGGACTTCCCTGGTGGGTGCAGTGGTTAAGAACCCACCTGCCAATGCAGGGGACACGGGTTCGAGCCCTGGTCCGGGAAGATCCCACATGCCATGGAGCAACTAAGCCCATGCGCCACAACTACTGAGCCCGTGCTCTAGAGCCCGTGAGCCACAACTACTTGGTCCGCGTGCCACAACTACTGAAGCCCATCCACCTAGAGTCCATGCTCTACAACAAGAGAAGCCACTGCAGTGAGAAGCCTGCACACCGCAATGAAGAGTAGCCACTGCTCACCGCAACTAGAGAAAGCCCCCGCACAGCAATGAGGACCCAATGCAACCAAAAAATAAATAAATTTATTAAAAAAAAAAAAGATGTGGTACATATATACAATGGAATATTACTCATCCATAAAAAAGAACAAAATAATGCCATTTGCAGCGACATGGATGGACCTAGAGATTGTCATACTGAGTGAAGTAAGTCAGAGAAAGACAGATATCATATGATATCGCTTATTGGAATCTAAAGGAATGGTACAAATGAACCTATTTACAAAACAGAAGTCCTGTCACAGATGTAGAAAGCAAACTTGTGGTTACTGGGGGGAAAGCAGGGGGAGGGATAAATTGGGAGATTGGGATTGACATATACACACTACTATGTATAAAACAGATAACTAATAAGAACCTACTGTATAGCACAGGTTAGCACAATACTCTATAATGACCTATATGGGAATAGAATCTAAAAGAGTGGATATATATGTATGTATAACTGGATCACTTTGCTGTACAGCAAAAACTAACACAACATTGTAAATCAACTATACTCCAATTTAAGAAAAAAAAAGAGGAGGGCACATGGGAAAGAAAAACAGAATGGTAAAACAATATACAAGGCTTAAATTTTCTTTATTTCCTCTCTCTCATTTCATGTTGATAGCACTGCTTATATGGTGTGATCATTTATAAGAAATTAACACAAATGTAATATAAACTTTTCTCCACAAAGAAAATTTTCAAAAGATTTTCCTCTCATTTGACTTAGAAAGGCATCACTATTTACCTTTTTTCCAAACCTAAAAGCCTAAATCCTACAGTCTGCAATAAGTATTTATATCCACCAAATTTTGTAAATGACTAAAAGCCAAGAAATTTATCACTTAACACAATGTAATATTAAATCCAGTAACAAAGTAAAAGAGAAAACAAAGATCCTAAATATAACTAGAAGAATGGACTCTCCCCCTCCCTACCAGGATCATAATAAAAACCTTTAATAACCAGGAGGGATGAGCTGGCATATACCCGGTGAATATCAGGTCGGTACCCGCCCTACCCACAGACTCAATGGGAGGATGGTGTCTTGTCCCAGAACTGAAGCAGCTCCTAGAGAGTAATTTTAGTAACTTTAAAGCTCAGACCAGATCTCTGTGAAGCTAAGAGGTCAACTGTTAAAAAGCATATGGCTCAGTCATGGTCCCCCTTTCTTTGATGGGAGATAAAGAAAAGGAATAAGCATATCCAGATAATAATGGACCAGATTATTATGCAGAAGGAGTCGAGATATAAGGGAATTTTAAATGACACTTCTCTTTTAATATTTCTTGAGAATTAATATTTGTCCTGGGGTGGAAATACATGTGTTCAAATAGTTCTCTGCTAGACATGCACAAGAATACAGAGGTGCATCTACAACTCAGGTGGGGAGTACTGTCTTTGGCTACTCGTGATGTGGAGTATAAGGAGCCTCTGTCACCCCGAGGCACCACTCTCCCCCAACCTGAGGTATTCCCCCACTGAATACCTCAGACTGTGGAGATCATTCCCCAAATATTTAGGAGAACAGCCTTTGATGACAGGGAAATAAAGTTAGGAAGTGAGCTGTAAGCACTTTGGATGCTTTCCCTTGAACTCAGGAGAAATCAATACTTGGCCTACAATAAAGTTTTTCTCTTCCTAATTCTTAATTCCATTTAATCATCCCTAGGGGGTAAATGGGGGAGAAAATGTCTGCCTCTCTCCACTCGCTTCATAACTTCTCTAACAGCGTCGTGTTTTTATTTGCAGCCTTGGCTGACAGGCTTAAAAGGCAGAAACCCGGGGTCCATCCTCTCATTTTGTTATAACTCAGCAGATTTGGCTCACGACCAGTTTTGACCACGGTTCACTTGGGACAAACAACTCCCAAGCTCATCTACCACACCTATTTCTAATTTCTAGTGGAAAAGAACTCAATAATAACAAAGAATTGGGCAAAAATAATGAAGATCGTAAAAACAAAGCAGTTATACAAGAACAAAACTATCAACAAAAGTAATATCTAATAATCCTTCTACAATATATTAATTCTAAAATATCAGCAACTGACAGCTACAACCAAGTCAAGATAACACTTAGGAGAGATAGCAAAGCATCCTTCCCCCAAATGAGGGGAATTCCAAACAAGAGTGTGAGAACAGGAGCCTTGATATACTGCTAAGTATAGCAGGGCAGCTGACTTTATAAGGATACTGAGTACTTCTGAAGGATTCTTTAGTAGTGCTAGCAAAATGCTAATTTTTGTTTATGAGTACCAGACTTCGGAAACCTTAATAGCTCACTGAAAAGGTTCATATTAATGGTCCTTAATTGTACTTATAAATAATAATGTGTGTAACTGCCTACAGTTTGCTCATTAAAGAAACCAAGAAAGGACTTGGATATTGGTCCCATCCAATCAGGGAACTCTGTGAGCCGTGAATGGGCCACAGGTCACCCTGGGAGAAAAAAACATCCTATAAGGGACTTTCCCGTCCTTTTGTTCCTGTCTTCAGTCCGTCTCTCTTTCTGGACTGGCACGTCCTCACTCAAACATGTTTTTAACCCCAAGAACTGGCATAAAACCTAAGGTGTGACTCTGGGCAAGCCAATGACCTCATCTGTAAAGTTGGGGAGATACAGCCCCCACCTCACAGAGGGATATAGGGCCCAGCAGGGAACAAGCTCAATGAACAGCAGCTCTTCTTATTTCTGGAATCTGACTATTAGATGACAACTTCAACAGACGAATGGTTACTGCATGGCCTTCAATAATTACTGACTCAACAGGGAGAAACAGACTTAGAAGCATGAAGAAAATGATATGACACTCTTTTTCCCTAAGAACTGTGTAAACGCTCCTGAAAGCACTCAATGCAAAAATCAAGGCTCTGGGGAGACCTTGAAGATGGCGGAGGAGTAAGACATGGAGATAACCTTCTTCCCCACATAATACATCAGAAATACATCTACATGTGGAACAACTCCTCCAGAACACCTACTGAACGCTGGCAGAAGAGCTCAGACTTCCCAAAAGGCAGGAAACTACCCACGTACCTGGGTAGGGAAAAAGAAAAAAGAAAAAAGAGACAAAAGAATAGGGATGGGACCTGCACCACTGGGAGAGAGCTGTGAAGGAGGAAAGGTTTCCACACACTAGGAAGCCCCTTCACTGGCGGAGACGGGGTTGGGGGCAAACTTTGGAGCCACGGAGGAGAGCGCAGCAACAGGGGTGCAGAGGGCAAAGCGGAGAGATTCCCGCACAGAGGATCGGTGCCGACCAGCACTCACCAGCCCGAGAGGCTTGTCTGCTCACCCACCGGGGCGGGCGGGTACTGGGAGTTGAGGCTCTGGCTTCGGAGGTCAGATCCCAGGGAGAGGACTGGGGTTGGCTGCGTGAACACAGCCTGAAGGGGGCTACTGCGCCACAGCTAGCAGGGAGGGAGTCTGGGAAAAAGTCTGGACCTGCCGAAGAGGCAAGAGACCATTGTTTTGGGGTGCGCGAGGAGAGGGGATTCAGAGCACCGCCTAAATGAGCTCCAGAGACGGGTGTGAGGTGCGGCTATCAGCACGGACACCAGAGACGGGCATGAGATGCTAAGGTTGCTGCTGCAGCCACCAAGAGGCCTGTGTGCAAGCACAGGTCACTATCCACACCTCCCCTCCCGGGAGACTGTGCAGGCCGCCACTGCCAGGGTCCTGTGATCCAGGGACAACTTCCCGGGGAGAACACACGGCGTGCCTCAGGCTGGTGCAACGTCATGCCAGCCTCTGCCTCCACGAAGAACAGACGCCCTCAGGCGACCTACACGCAGAGGCAGGGTCAAATCCAAAGCTGAACCCCAGAAGCTGGGCAAACAAAGAGAAAGGGAAATTTCTCCCAGTAGCCTCAGGAGCAGCAGATTAAATCTCCAAAATCAACTTGATGTACCCTGCATCTCTGGAATACCTGAATAGACAACGACTCATCCCAAAATTGAGGCAGTGGACTTTGTGTGATTTTGTCTGTATAGCTTTGCTTTTACCATTTGTCCTAGGGGTCTGTCTGGTTTTTTTGTTTGTTTGGTTGGTTGGGGTTTTTTTTAGTATAGTTTTTAGCAATTGTTATAATTGATGGATTTGTTTTCTGGTTTGGTTGCTCTCTTCTTTCTTTCTTTTATTTTTATTACTTTTTAATTTTTTTATTTTTAATAATTTTTTTTATTTTTAAATAACTTTATTTTTTTATTTCTTTATTTTTTTCTCCCTTTCCTTCTGAGCTGTGTGATTTTGTCTGTATAGCTTTGCTTTTACCATTTGTCCTAGGGGTCTGTCTGGTTTTTTTGTTTGTTTGGTTGGTTGGGGTTTTTTTTAGTATAGTTTTTAGCAATTGTTATAATTGATGGATTTGTTTTCTGGTTTGGTTGCTCTCTTCTTTCTTTCTTTTATTTTTATTACTTTTTAATTTTTTTATTTTTAATAATTTTTTTTA
>NC_041224.1:36415088-36416542 GCF_002837175.3 Physeter macrocephalus | reverse complement strand
AACGACCAGCAAGCTACAGTGCTGGACACCCTATGCCAAACAACTAGCAAGACAGGAACACAACCCCATCCATTAGCAGAGAGGCTGCCTAAAATCATAATAAGGTCACAGACACCCCAAAACAAACCAGCAGATGCAGTGCTGTCCACCAGAAAGACAAGATCCAGCCTCATCCACCAGAACACAGGCACCAGTCTCCTCCACCAAGAAGCCTACACAACTCACTGAACCAACTTTAGCCACTGGGGGCAGACCCCCAAAACAAAGGGAACTACGAACCTGCAGCCTGCTAAAAGGAGACCTCAAACACACTAAGTTAAGCAAAATGAGAAGACAGAGAAACACACGGTAGATGAAGGAGCAAGGTAAAAACCCACCAGACCAAACAAATGAAGAGGAAACAGACAGTCTACCTGAAAAAGAATTCAGAGTAATGATAGTAAAGGTGATCTAAAATCTTGGAAACAGAATGGAGAAAATACAAGAAACCTTTAAGAAGGACGTAGAAGAACTAAAGAGCAAACAAACAATGATGAACAACACAGTAAATGACATATGTTCTACATGTGGAACAATCAATAATGAAAGGACATATTTAAAGTGATGAAAGGGAAAAACCTACCACCAAGATTACTCTACCCACCAAGGATCTCATTCAGATTCGATGGGGAAATTAAAACCTTTACAGACAAGCAAAAGCTAAGAGAAATCAGCACCACCAAACAAGCTTTACAACAAATGCTAAAGGAAATTCTCTAGGCAGGAAACACAAGAGAAGGAAAAGACCTACAATAACAAACCCAAACCAATTAAGAAAATTGTTAAGGAACATACCTATCGATAACTAACTTAAATGTAAATGGATTAAACACTCCAACCAAAAGACACAGACTGGCTGAATGGATACAAAAACAAGACCCATATATATGCTGTCGACAAGAGACCCACTTCAGACCTAGGGACACACACAGACTGAAAGTGAGGGGATGGAAAAAGATATTCCATGTAAATGGAAATCAAAAGCTGGAGTAGCAATTCTCATATCAGACAAAATAGACTTTAAAATAAAGACTGTGACAAGAGATAAGGAAGGACACTACATGAGGATCAATCCAAGAAGAAGATATAACAGTTGTAAATATTTATACACCCAACATAGGAGCACCTCAATACATAAGGCAAATGCTAACAGCCATAAAAGGGGAAATCGACAGTAACACAATCATAGTAGGGGACTTTAACACCCCACTTTCACCACTGGACAGATCACCCAAAATGAAAATCAATTAGGAAACACAAGCTTTAAATGATACATTCAACAACATGGACTTAATTGATATTCATAGGATATTTATAGGACATTCCACCAATACACTTTCTTCTCAAGTGCTCATGGAACATTCTCCAGGATAGATCATATCTTGGGTCACAAATCAAGCCTTGGTAAATTTAAG
>NC_041224.1:36412608-36414082 GCF_002837175.3 Physeter macrocephalus | reverse complement strand
TGGTGAAAAACTGAAACCATTTCCTCTAAGATCAGGAACAAGACAAGGTTGTCCACTCTCAGCACTATTATTCAACAGTTTTGGAAGTTTTAGCCACAGCAATCAGACAAGAAAAAGAAATAAAAGGAATCCAAATCGTAAAAGAAGAAGTAATGCTGTTACTGTTTGCAGATGACATGATACTATACACAAAGAATCCTAAATATGCTACCAGAAAACTACTAGAGCTAATCAATGAATTCGGTAAACTAACAGGATACAAAATTAATGCACAGAAATCTCCTGCATTCCTATACACTAACAATGAAAAACCTGAAAGAGAAGTTAAGGAAACACTCCCATTTACCACTGTGACAAAAAGAATAAAATACCTAGCTACAAACCTACCCAAGGAGACAGAAGACCTGTATGCAGAAAACTATAAGATGCTGATGAGAGAAATTAAAGATGATATAAACAGATGGAGAGATATACCATGTTCTTGGATTGGAATAATAAACATTGTGAAAATGACTATACTACCCAAAGCAATCTACAGATTCAATGCAATCCCTATCAAACTACCAAAGACATTTTCCACAGAACTAGAATATAAAAAAAAATCTTAAAATTTGTATGGAGACACAAACGACCCCAAATAGCCAAAGCAGTCTTGAGGGAAAAATCGGAGCTGGAGGAATCAGACTCCCTGACTTCAGACTATACTACAAAGCTACAGTGACCAAGACAATACGGTAGTGGCAAAAACCAGAAATATAGATCAATGGAACAGGATAGAAAGCCCAGAGATAAACCCACGCACCTATATGGTACTGGGACAAAAACAGAAATATAGATCAATGGAACAGGATAGAAAGCCCAGAGATAAACCCACGCACCTATGGTCAACTAATCTATGGCAAAGGATGCAAGGATAGACAGTCCTTCAATAAGTCTCTTATTGAAGACAGTCTCTTCAATAAGAGAGATAGTCTCTTCAATAAGTGGTGCTGGGAAAGACAGTCTCTTCAATAAGTGGTGCTGGGAAAACTGGACAGCTACATGTAAAAGAATGAAATTAGAACACTCCCTAACACCATACACAAAAATAAACTCAAAATGGATTAAAGAGCTAAATGTAAGGACAGATACTATCAAACTCTTAGAGGAAAACATAGGCAGAACACTCTATGACATAAATCACAGCAAGATCCTTTTTGACCCACCTCCTAGAGAAATGGAAATAAAAACAAAAATAAACAAATGGGACCTAATGAAACTTAAAAGCTTTTGCACAGCAAAGGAAAACATAAAGAAGATGAAAAGACAACCCTCAGAATGGGAGAAAATATTTGCAAATGAAGCAACTGACAAAGGAGTAATCTCCAAAATTTACAAGTAGCTCATGCAGCTCAATATCAAAAATACAAACAACCCAGGGCTTCCCTGGTGGTGCAGTGGTTGAGAGTCCGCCTGCCGATACGGTATACGCGGG
>NC_041224.1:36390743-36411987 GCF_002837175.3 Physeter macrocephalus | reverse complement strand
CTAGAGTCTGTCATACAGAGTGAAGTAAGTCAGAAAGAGAAAAACAAATACCGTATGCTAACACATGTATATGGAATGTAAAAAAAAAAAATGGTTCTAAAGAACCTAGGGGTAGGACAGGAATAGAGACACAGATGTAGAGAATGGACTTGAGGACACGGGAAGGGGGAAGGGTAAGCTGGGAGGAAGTGAGAGAGTGGCATGGACATATATACACTAACAAATGTAAAATACATAGCTAGTGGGAAGCAGCCACGTCGCACAGGGAGATCAGCTCGGTGCTTTATGACCACCTAGAGGGGTGGGATAGGGAGGGTGGGAGGGAGACACAAGAGGGAGGAGGTATGGTGATGTATGTATATGTATAGCTGATTCACTTTGTTACAAAGCAGAAAGTAGAAACTAACGCACCATTGTAAAGCAATTATACCCCAATAAGATGTTAAAAAAAATCAAGGCTCTGACAACAATAAACTTATTATGAAAATATTTTTTGCATTTCACCTAAAATAGACAGGCGTTAACAGCTATTTGGGCCTCACACCTGCTGAACAGCAAGGAGCCGGCCATGGTTCCTGCAATGGATTGAACTGTGCCCCTCCTCCCCCTACCTCCTAACAACCCAGTGGATGTGACCCTGTGTAGAGAAAGTGTCTTCACAGGGGTTACTACAGTGAGGATCTCGAGATGAGCTCACCCTGGATTATCCAGCTGGACCCTAACTCTGATGACAAGAGTTCTTATAAGAGACAGAAGAGGAGAAGACAAGACACACAGACAAGACCACGTGAAGGTGCTGAGGGAGACTGAAGAGGAATCCAAGGAACCCTGGGGTCACAGACACTGGAGGAGGCAGGAAGGATTCTCCCCAGAGCTCCTGGAGGAGCGTGGCCCTGCCGACGTCTTTATTTCAGACTCTGGCCTCCAGAACTGGGGGAGAAGAAATTCCTGTTGCTTTCAGTGATCTGTTACAGCAGATCTAGGAAATACCACGCTCTACTGCTTCTGTCCATCACTGACCATTATCTGAGGCCCCCAGAGCAGGCAGCAGCCTCACAAACTCACATCTCCCTTGGGTAACAGGCCTGAGTTCCAGGTTCGTGAACAGTAATGATTCAGAACCAAACACTGCAAACACTCCTAGTTACTAAACTTCTTAGAGAAGGAGCCAAGGAGAAGAGGGCTCCTGCAGGCTCCACTGATGCAGGTCGGGCTGTGTGTCCGCTTCAGTTTCCATGTAAAATGGTCTGCAAGTGCTGTACTCCTTAAAGGATTTGTACAGCCAATCAGAAAGACAGAAAGATATCGCAAATAGGAAAGCGGATGAGCACAAATGGCCAAACTAGGTAGGAGTGTGGGGCCAAAGCACTGGCCCATTCAACCCTAACCTTCACTTAGACGGGCATAAGCTTTGCAGGTATGCAGTCTTCCCATACAGACTGTAATAGTTAAAAGAGAGAGAAACACAGGGAGCATACACATCTTCCTAAACGTCTTCACATAAACCTTTATATAAGCCATGAACAATGACCGTGGTATGTCCTCACATCTTGTAAATGGACATAAGCTGGTGCACCCCAAGGTCTGAATGCACTATTGATGTCGCCTGTGGGTACCCACCAACTACTCTGGAGACAGACCCCATCCTCACATTTTCTAGCTAAATAATGGCCCCATCCATCTCAAATTCTCCATGTGCAGTTGCTAGGGCACTGGCAAAATGAAATGTTATCTAGAAAATAAATTCCAGAAGACGTAAGAAATAGATTAACCAGGCAGCACAATATTCTCCAACTAAAAAAAAAAAAAAAGACTATACATCTACGTCCCAAAGTACCACCCAGTGCCGAGTTTTGTAGAGTGTGCTCTTCACTTTGCCACTGGAGAAAGTAGATAACATCTGCAAATCGGCTTACCATTGAGTGGAAATCCTGAAATGCTCATTTAAGATTGTGGGAAAGCTCAATGAAATCCCCCTCTTTCCAGGCTGTCTCTTCATAAGACTGTTTTTAATGCTGGTCCCAGGTCACTGCCTACCTCAAACGTGAACCTCTAGAGTACAAATGTTACCGGGATTTTATTTCCTTGTGTTCTCTCTTCACAAACTCTATACTCGGGAAACTAGTTTCAGAAGCAGCACTCCAATGATAAGAAAGAATAAACCAAGCTTCTTGACCTTGTGACCAATTGCTGCTAATATTCATGCCTAACAGCTCCTCAAACCTTATTTCCACATCGTGGCTTTTAAGTGTAACATGAAGAAAATTTCCTTGGGAATTCCTTGGCGGTCCAGTGGTTAGGACTCTGCGCTTTCACTGCCAAGCAAGCAGGTTCAATCCCTGGTCAGGAAACTAAGATCCTGCAAGCCGTTCAGTGCGGCCAAAAAAAAAAAAAAATTCCTTAACTTTCTTTTCCAACTATGCATTAAGAATTCATTTATTCAACAGTTATCTTTTGCGAACCTATTTTGTACCAGACACTGCTTGAAGAGAATTTAGTAATCAACTAAACAGACTAAAGCCCTGGCCCCATGCTACTTACATTCTAGGGCCGGGGGAGAAGTGATATATATGAAAATTAATTAAAATAGGCAGTGTGTTCGATACTGATAAGCACTCAGGAGAAAATCTGAGTCGGGGGGTAAGACTGTTGGTGCTGACCTCTCCTTTTTTTTTTTTTCTGTAAACCATCCATATGAAAAGTCATCTTCAAATGTTACTGCTTCTTGCTTCAGAATCTTGATGTATTTGCTAAAACTTTCTTCCATGGACATTTCTTAATTCAATCACTGTCAACTTTTACCAGCCTAGTCTTCCAGGTGTTGTCACTTGCTGTTCATCAAATTAAAATATTTTGCAGAATAAATTTATCTTTTTTTAACAACTGGGCGGGAGTGGGGGGTGGGGGGGTGGAGGAAGACAATAATATTTACTCAGCACCTACTATGCAGCGGGGGAGAGTGGCCAGCACTTTGTATTGACCATCACAGTTGGTCTACACATGGCCCCATGAGGTAGAGAACATTGTTCCCATTTTACAGACGAAGAAACAGATTCTCCAGCAACTTGTCTATGGTCACACAATAAGTGGCACAGCTGAAATTTGAACTTTGCTGCTCATAATTTTTGGTCTTACCTCCAAAATTCTCCACTATTGGGATTTTTTTTTAAAGCTTTTTCCTGGTTGCTCAATCCTTACGTTCCTTAGATCGTTATTCCATTTTGCCTTACATAGCAGACATTACTCTTCCCAATGCTTAAATGCAGCCTCACTTCCTTTCCCTATAACCTTAAAATTAAACTGAACTATGTTCAGTTGAATTGAATCAACCTCTATCAACTATATTAACCACGCATTTTTTAATTGAAATAACCACTGAATACCACAATCACCGGCACCTTTTTTCTACAGTCACCACCCCTTTACTGGACCATTCCTCTTGTGACAGAACCGCACACCTAAGTCCCAAGTGGATGGAACGCCTGGGTCGCCACTGGGATTCCCTGTGACATGTTTACATGCTAATAAAAAGCGATACAATCCATAGATGATCCGGTGTATACACCGGTTCCAGGTGACCCTAGACACCTTTCTTTAGGGGCGTTCTTCCCGTTACCCCGAGAGCGGTTTCCAGGTGGGAGCACCGGGCGGCCTACAGGTAAAGCCCAGTCACCGACCCCGCGAGGATGACCCCACAGGCCGCGGACGTCCCGACCCGGATCAGCGGCCGATGAATCCGAGGCGCCGCAGGAAACGCACGGCGAGCCCGGCTGGACGTTCTGAGCCAGAACCTGCCGGCGCGGCGCCTCCCTCGGCCGCGGTCCCCGCCCCGCCCGGCCGCGCGCTCTCTGGTGACCGAGGGCGTTGAGGGTGCCCACCGCCCGGCCCCCGGCCCGTTGCCCCCCGCCGACCCCCGCCCCCGGGCCCCGCCCTCACCACAGCCTCCTCTTGAGCGGCAGAAGGCTGCCGCGGTTGGACGGCGTGACGCCGATGGCCATCTGCAGCACCGTCAGGTACTTCTGGTACTTCATCTTGTCCCCGCTCTGCTCGCGGCCCGGGCCCCGCCGCCGCCGCCGCCGCCGCCGCCGCCGGCACAGCCCCTCCAGGCGCCGCATAGGTCAGCCCTGGGCCATCCGCCGCCTCCCGCACCCGCCGCCACCCTCACCCGCCGCCCGCACCTACTGCCCCGCGCCCCTGCCCGCCGCCGCCGCCGCCGCCACCGTGCGTCCGGCCGTGCGTGCCGGGTCCCGCGCCCGCGTGCGTGCGTGCCCGCCGCTCCCGCCGCCGCTGCCGTGCGTGGCCCGCGCCCCGTCGCCCCAGCGCTGCGCACCGGCTAGCGGGGGTCCGGTCCGGAGCGGCGGGCGAGGTACCGCCCCGCATTGCCCCCCCCCCCCGCCCCGCCCATCCCGTCCTCCGCCCCGCCCCCGCGGCCTCGCTCGCCTCAGCGCTTGGCTGGAGCTCGCTTTCCACCACCTCACTCCCACAGAATCCCAACCACAACCTTCCAGAGAAGGAAAAATTACTATTTTGTATTTATAATTACCCCCGAATAGCTGTCACCGTCACTTACATTCTATCCTGAAGTGTGTGGACGCGTGCTGTATATAAAATGCACGCGTGTCCTTGTGCTGTACGTGTGGATACTGCGTGTGTACACGTGCGGGCCTCACTGGCGGGCGAGCAGGCAGTGGACAGGACCCTGAACCGTGCAAAACCATCTTCATCAAGGGGAAAATCAACATTGTTCCACGACCTTTAAAAATGTCCAAACATGCCTAGCTGTTCATTCATGGTTATAAATGTGTAGGGACGAAAAAAAAAAAAAGCAAACCAATCATTTGTTATGCTGTAAAGCATTACAAACATGGAGACTTGAAGTGTTTTATTTCTGTGTAGGAAAAACTTAACAAGAGTGGCTTGAACAGTGCTTGTCTTTTCCTGAGAGTTGTTATATGCCAAGAGAGCATCTTTTCTGTCTTGGCAAAGCGTCCTGTTTGGGTCACTGTCAACTTTTTATCCTCTGGGAGTTCCCCATCGCAGAGTGTGTCCGAGTTCCTTTAATGCGATGTCCTCTGGGACGTCCCCATCCTTTTGTCACAGCCGCTTTCTTCATTCAAGTTTGCATTCAGTGCGGTTCCCCCAGCGGCGCATCTAAAGGCTCTGGAAAGGTGGCAACATCAGCATTCCCACAGTTGCCTATTTTTTTATAACTCCAATTACATTCCATTCATATTTCATGCCACTTCCATCTTTATCGTTTTTTGTTTCTTTGCTGCACTTCCATCTTTGTTGCCCAATTTCCTCTTTCAGTTACCCTTTTTCTGTTTTTGTTTTTTAACAAGGCTCTGTGGGTATATCACTGGGAGAAAAGGAGGCAACACAACGGCACACTTTGCTGTCAGTGGCTAAGCTAAAAAATGCTCAGAGACCAAATACTGACAACTTTGAAAGAACTGCTGTCACTGATCATGATGCACATGTTATGTGGTGATTTCTGGACTAAAGAGCTGGCGTCAAGTTTGTACTATATGTATTGGTACTGGATGTATTTACTCACAGTTAGTATGCCATTAGAACTGAAATTTCACCCATATTGTTGAGCAGCTGGTATTATTTAATTAAACCGTGGTAGCTGACATCAGGCATATCTGAACCTGCAAAGCAAGGACTGCCTGGAAGCAGGTGTATACTGTGTGTATATGTGAAGAGCACAGATAACAAGTGCCTATGCACCCACCAGGCAGAATGATCAAACGTCAACCCACTCCCGCTACAATGCATCCCTCCTGTACATCTACTTAAACACTTCATTTTCAAATTAATTAGCACACAGGGGAATTAGAAAAAAACAGTCTCCTTCTGGTTTAGGCTCTCAACATGATTTAACAGTCACTTTGGTAGAAAAGCAGGTCTAAATCTATTTCACTTTTGTTTATTCAGAGGTTTTAGCTTTCACATAAAATGAGGAGTTGGCAGATCTTTCACACTGCAAATGTATATTCATAACTGGGAAAGGACCTTTTAAAAGGTACTGGGAGCAGTACTTTTAAAAGACATCAGGGCCTGTACTTATCTATTCACCATTTCTTAGATGTGCTCATCCTTTTGCATCACCTTGCTATACTGTTGTAAGGTATTTGATGAAAATACTGCACTGTACTCAAGGATTTAGATAACTGGACGTCGAGGGGATCTATTCAGGATAACGAGGGATAAAAATAAATCTGGCAGAAGCACCATCCAGAATGGCAGAAAAATCTGCTTCTCCATAAAAAGAGAGTGCTGGTTTAAATTGTCAAATCAACCTTTTCAGAACTCCAGAAATCAAGCAATGGCTTGCAACAATCCCAAGATTGTTTTTCAAGAAAAATGACTGAATCTTGACAAGAACAGTGAGCCTTATGGGATTTTAACTTGCCCACTTCCCAACCCCTTCTACCCAGACCTGTGGTAGCCTTGGAAACTAATAGCCTCATAATTACAATAGCTTTGAAACCCAGTAGACTAGCAGCCACTGGAAGGGAAGAATGGGTTTAGAGGTCCCCAAAAGCCTTATCCCCAGAGAACTGTCATTATTTGACCTGTTGGCAGCTCCGCTCACAAGGCTTGTCTTTATTTGACCTGCCTCAGAATTCACTCTATGCAACCAGCCCTGTCCTTAGGGCATTTGTCAAAAACAATCAGCAGCAGTTGTTTAACATCACAGCTGCCTGAGGTGGTGAAACCAGTTGGGGCTAACAAGAGGTTAACCAAAAAAATGCAAAAACGGGGAATGAGAGTCCATAGTGTGCCTTGAAAGCTGACATATTCCTGGGAATCCAGAATGCCATGCATGGTGCAGGACTGTGCACACACTCAGGAAACACCTGAGAAGGCCCTAATCTCTCACTTCTGGTTGACTTTGAGGTTCAGTGCAAGCAGAAAGTGAATGCTAAAGAAGAGTCATAACTTACCTACCAGAATATTGAAGGCATGCCCCAACACATACACAGCCTCTCAGCAAAGGCTAGGAGATTTACTGGTTCAAAACATTTAAGTAAACCTCTGTCCAATAATTAGTTGACCACTAAACTACCGGATCAGGGACGTCAGTGGCCACACGTGACAACGAATACAGACTTTACAGAATTAGTCTGGAAAAGTCACTAGACAAGCAACAACAATGAACCTTGGGGTAGGAGGAGGGATATTATTTCTAGAATGGCCACATTTTATTATTCAAAATGTCCACACTCCAACAAAAATAAAATTACAGGACATGCAAAGCAACAGAAAAATACAGTCCATATATAGGGGAAAAAGTTGTTAATAGAAACTGTTCTTGAGGAAGCCCAGGCATTGGACTTACTGGACAAAGACTTTAAATCAGCTATTATAAATATGTTCAGTAAAGGAAACCATGTGCTAAGAATTAAGGAAAGTATGACAAGAATATCTCACCAAATAGATAATATCAATAAACAGAAATTTTAAAAAAATAGAAACCTGGAGTTTTGAAAAATACAATAACTGAAATTAAAAATTCAACAACATATTTGAACTGGCAGAGTAAGAGTCAGTGAACTCTAGTATAAATCAACTGAGTTTATCCAGTCTGATGAATAGAAAGGAAAAAGAATGAAGAAAAACAAACAGATTCAGAGACCTATGAAAAACCATTAAACATACCAATATATGCATAAAGTCCCAAAGGAAAGGAGAGAGAGAAAGGACCCAAAGAATATTTGAAGAAATAATAATTAAAAACTTCCCAAATATTGTGAAATATATTAATCTGCATTCAAGGACATTCAAGGAGTTCAAAGAACTCCAAGTAGAATATACTCAAAGCAGTCCAGGGACTTCCCTGGTGGTACAATGGGTAAGACTCCACACTCCCATTGCAGGGCGCCCAGGTCCTAACCCTGGTCAGGGAACTAGATCCCGCATGCATGCCGCAACTAAGAAGCATGCATGCGGCAATTTAAAAGTCCGCATGCTGCAACTGAAAGATCCTGTGTGCTGCAAGCAAGACCTGGTGCAGCCAAAACTAACTAACTAAATAAATAAAAATAAAATCTTTAAAAAAACAAAAAAAAATACAGCAGTCCACACCTAGGCCAAAAGTCAAACTGTTGAAAGCCAAAGACAATAAGAGAATCTTAAAACAGCAAGAGAAAAGCAACTTATCACATATAAGGGATCCTCAATAAGATTAACATCTGACTTCTCATCAGAAATGGAGGTCAGAAAGCAGAATGAAGACATTTAAAGGGCTGAAAGAAAAAGACTATCATCTGAGAATTCTACATCCAGCAACAGTATACTTCAAAAATGAAGGAGAAATTAAGGCATTCCCAGATAAACTAAAACTGAGAAATCATGCCTAGCATACATGCACTTTAAGAAATACCAAAAGACTCCTTCAGGCTGAAATGAAGGATACTAAACAGTAACTTGAAGCCACATGAAGAAATATAGAACATTGGTAAAAAATAACTATCAAATTGAATATAAAAGATAGTATAAAATATTTAAAATTTTTTAATTTTTTTTTTTTTTTTTTTTTTTGTGGTATGTGGGCCTCCCTCTGTTGCGGCCTCTCCCGCTGCAGAGCACAGGCTCCGGACGCGCAGGCCCAGCGGCCAAGGCTCACGGGCCCAGCCGCTCCGCGGCATGTGGGATCCTCCCAGACCGGGGCGCGAACCCGGTTCCCCTGCATCGGCAGGCGGACGCGCAACCACTGCGCCACCAGGGAAGCCAAAATTTTTTAATTTTTAAAATCTTTTAATTAAAAATATTTTTATTTGAAACTCTTTTATCTGATTTAAAAGACAAATACATAAAGCAACAATTATAAACTGTATTGATGGGCTTATAATGTGTGCATGTATACATACATATTTATGTATTTATATGTAATTTGAATGATAATAACAGCACAAAGAAGGGAGAGAATGGGGCACTATTGGGGCCTAGTTTTGGTGTCCTATAGAAATTAAATTAGTATTAATTTTACCTAGATTATTTTAAGTTAAGAAGTTAATTGTAATCCCCAAGACAACCATTAAAAAAACAACTTTTTAAAATATAGTTGGGCTTCCCTGGTGGCGCAGTGGTTGCGCGTCCGCCTGCCGATGCAGGGGAACCGGGTTCGCGCCCCGGTCCGGGAAGATCCCACATGCTAAAATATAGTAAAAGAAACAACAAGGAAATTAAAATACTACACTGGAAAATGTACATCAAAAAAGAAGGCAGTAATAGAGAAACAGAGGAACAAAAAGACATAAGATATGTAGAAAACAAATAGAAAAATGGCAGCCACAAATCCTTCCTTACATTTCATTAAATGTAAATATACTAAATATTCCAATCAAAAGACAGAGATTGACAGAATAGACATAAAAACATGATCCAACTATATGCTATCTACAAGAGACATACTTTAAAGTCATAAATGGGTTGAAAGTAAACGGATGAAAGTAAAAGGATGGAAAGACATGTACCATGTAAAAACAAAGATGAAGTGGCTTTACTATTATCAGACAAAATAGACTTTCAGAGATAAATTGTTCCTAGAAACAAAGAAAAACATTTTATACTGACAAAAGGGTCAATCCATCAAGAAAACATAACATGTAAGAAATGCATGGCACATAACAGCAGAACCCCAAAATAGCAAAAACTGACAGAACTGAAGCGGAAAAGTAGACAATTCAACAATAATAATCGGAGATTTCAATATCCCCACTTTTCATAATGGACAGAACAAGGCAGATGATCAACAAGGAAAAAGAAGTCTTGAACAATACCAAAGTCTTGAACAAAACCCAACTAGACCCAACACATTTGTGGATCATTTGCATCCAACACAGTAGAATACACACTTTTTTCAAGTGCACATGGAACATTCTTCAGGATAAATCATATATCAGGCCACAAAACAAGCCCTCGATAAATTTAAAAGTATTGAAACCATACAAAGTATGTTCTCCAACCACAATGGAATTAAATCAGAAACCAGTTACAGAGGAAATTTGGGGAATTCAAAAATATGTGAAAATTAAACAAAACACCCCTAAACCTAAATAACCAATGGAACAAAGAAGAAATCATAAGAAAAATTAGAAAAAATTATTACTGAGACAAAAAGTATAACATAGGACTTGGATGCAGCTAAAGCAGGGCTATGAAGGAAATTTATAATTGTGATCCCAATATTTTAAAAGATGAAAGAATTAAAATTTATAGCCTAACCTTCCACCTTAACAAATCAGAAAAGAAGAACACACTAAACCCAAAGCAAGCGGAAGGAAGGAAATAATAAGTATTAGAGTGGAAATAAACAAATAGAGAATAGAAAAATAATAGAGAAAAATTAACAAAACCAAAAGTTGGTTCTTAGAAGAGATAATAAAATTGACAAAACTTTAGCTAGACACCAAGAAGAAAAGGGAGAAAACGCAAATTACTAAAATTTGGGATGAAAGAGAGGACATCACCACCAATCTTACAGGAATAAAAAGGATTTAAAGGGACTACTATGAGTAATTGTATGCCAACAAATTAAATAACCTAGATGAAATGGGAAAATTCCTAGAAAGACCAAACTGCTGAAACTGACTCAAGAACAAACAGAAAATGTGACTAGAACTATAACAAGTAAAAAGATTGAATTAAAAAACTTCCCAAGGGCTTTCCTGGTGGCGCAGTGGTTGAGAATCTGCCTGCCAATGCAGGGGACATGGGTTCGAGCCCTGGTCTGGGAAGATCCCACATGCCGCGGAGCAACTAGGTGGACAGAACAAGGCAGATGATCAACAAGGAAAAAGAAGTCTTGAACAATACCAAAGTCTTGAACAAAACCCAACTAGACCCAACACATTTGTGGATCATTTGCATCCAACACAGTAGAATACACACTTTTTTCAAGTGCACATGGAACATTCTTCAGGATAAATCATATATCAGGCCACAAAACAAGCCCTCGATAAATTTAAAAGTATTGAAACCATACAAAGTATGTTCTCCAACCACAATGGAATTAAATCAGAAACCAGTTACAGAGGAAATTTGGGGAATTCAAAAATATGTGAAAATTAAACAAAACACCCCTAAACCTAAATAACCAATGGAACAAAGAAGAAATCATAAGAAAAATTAGAAAAAATTATTACTGAGACAAAAAGTATAACATAGGACTTGGATGCAGCTAAAGCAGGGCTATGAAGGAAATTTATAATTGTGATCCCAATATTTTAAAAGATGAAAGAATTAAAATTTATAGCCTAACCTTCCACCTTAACAAATCAGAAAAGAAGAACACACTAAACCCAAAGCAAGCGGAAGGAAGGAAATAATAAGTATTAGAGTGGAAATAAACAAATAGAGAATAGAAAAATAATAGAGAAAAATTAACAAAACCAAAAGTTGGTTCTTAGAAGAGATAATAAAATTGACAAAACTTTAGCTAGACACCAAGAAGAAAAGGGAGAAAACGCAAATTACTAAAATTTGGGATGAAAGAGAGGACATCACCACCAATCTTACAGGAATAAAAAGGATTTAAAGGGACTACTATGAGTAATTGTATGCCAACAAATTAAATAACCTAGATGAAATGGGAAAATTCCTAGAAAGACCAAACTGCTGAAACTGACTCAAGAACAAACAGAAAATGTGACTAGAACTATAACAAGTAAAAAGATTGAATTAAAAAACTTCCCAAGGGCTTCCCTGGTGGCGCAGTGGTTGAGAATCTGCCTGCCAATGCAGGGGACATGGGTTCGAGCCCTGGTCTGGGAAGATCCCACATGCCGCGGAGCAACTAGGCCTGTGAGCCACAACTACTGAGCCTGCGCGTCTGGAGCCTGTGCTCTGCAACAAGAGAGGCCACGATAGTGAGAGGCCCGCGCACCATGATGAAGAGTGGCCCCCACTTGCCGCAACTAAAGAAAGTCCTCGTGCAGAAACGAAGACCCAATACAGCCAAAAATAAATAAATAAATAAATTTAAAAAAAAACAAAAAAAACTTCCCACCATGCAAAGCCCAGGTCCAGGGGAAAGGGTTGATGTCAGTGTTGTTCACTGCTATATCTCTAGTCCCGAGAACAGGGTCTGGTATACAGTAGGCACTCAATAAATATTTGTTGAACTTGAGTGAGGGCATGAATGCAAAATGAAAGACTCCATGACTTTTCATAAAATGTATCATTTTCCTAACAAATGAGACAAACTACCCGTATAGTTTTGCATGCAGGGTAGATAAACATTACAGCTGGAAAGCTGACATCGTTTTACAAAGTCAAAGAAAAATGCGCTATTAGTTCTCAGAGGATAGCCAATGCTTCAAAGGAAAATGAGGGGGCTGCTACAATGACACTGTGTAAGACCCACGGGAAATCTTCCAGCAAGCAAGTCGCTGGGGATTATAGCACCTATACCTGTTGCCCACCTTCCTCTCAGACAGGGTCCTTCAAGATGTTTTGACTACCACCTCCAGTAAGAAGCACATTTAAAAAAAATTTTTTTAATTTATTGAAGTATAGTTGATTTACAATGTTGTGTTGATTTCTGCTGTACAGCAAAGTGATTCAGTTATACATATATATATTGGTTTGGCCAAAAGTTTTGTTCTTTTTTTTCCGTAAGATGGCTCTAGTAGTACTTAGTTGTCTTTAACTTCATTCGAAACAATTTTGTTAGATTGTATGTGACAGCTGTCATATCAGCGTGTATTTAAAAAAAGACATCAAATTTGATGAATTTTTGTGTAGCCATTTTAATATTGAAGATGGAAGAAAAAAGCAACATTTTGGGCATATTATGCTTTATTATTTCAAGAAAGATAAAAATGCAACCAAAACACAAAAAAAGATTTGTGCAGTGTATGGAGAAGGTGTGTGACTGATCAAACGTGTCAAAAGTGGTTTGCAAAGTTTTGACCAGCGATTTCTCGCTGGACGATGCTCCACAGTTGGATAGACCAGTTGAAGTTGATAGCAATCAAATCAAGACATCAATTGAGAACAATGAATGTCATACCACACGGGAGATAGACGACATACTCAAAATATCCAAATAAAGCGTTGAAAAGCATTTGCACCAGCTTGGTTATGTGAATCACTTTGATGTTTGGGTTCCACATAAGTTAAGCGAAAAAACCTTCTTGACCATATTTCCGCATGCGATTCTCTACATAAACGTAACGAAAACGTTCCGTTTTTAAAACAAATTGTGACAGGCGATGAAAAGTGGATACTGTACAATAATGTGGAACGGAAAAGATCATGGAGCAAGAGAAATGAACCACCACCAACCACACCAAAGGCCGGTCTTCATCCAAAGAAGGTGATGTTGTGTACATGGTGCGATTGGAAGGGAGTCCTCTATTATGAGCTCCTTCCGGAAAACCAAACGATTAATTCCAACAAGTACTGCTCCCAATTAGATCAACTGAAAGCAGCACTCGACGAGAAGCGTCCAGAATTAGTCAACAGAAAATGTGTAATCTTCCATCAGGATAATGCAAGACTGCATGTTTCTTTGCTGACCAGGCAAAAACTGTTATAGCTTGGCTGGGAAGTTCTGATTCATCTGCTGTATTCACCAGATTTCTGTTTATTTCTATTTATTATTACCTTGAGATTTCTATTTATCTCGGTTTTTACAAAATTCTCTTAATAGAAAAAATTTCAATTCCCTGGAAGACTATAAAAGGCACCTGGAACAGTTCTTTGCTCAAAAAGATAAAAAGTTTTGGGAAAATGAAATTATGAAGTTGCCTGAAAAATGGCAGAAGGTAGTGGAACAAACGGGTGAATACATTGTCAATAAAGTTCCTGATGAAAATGAAAAATGTGTCTTTTATTTTTAGTTAAAAACCAAAGGCACTTTTTGGCCAACCCAATATATTCTTTTTCATATTCTTTTCCATTATGGTTTATCTCAGGATATTGAATATAGCTCCCTGTGCGCTACAGTAGAACCTTTTTGTTGATCCATTCTATAGATAATAGTTTGCAACTGCTAATCCCAAACTCCCAATCCATCCTTCCCCCACTCTCCCCACCTTGGCAACCACAAGTCTGTTCTCTATGTCTGTGAGTCTGTTTCTGTTTTGTAGATAAGTTCATTTGTGTCATATTTTAGATTCCACATATAAGTGATATCATATATTTGTCTTCCTCTGTCTGACTTACTTCACTTAGTATGACAGTCTCTAGGTCCATCCATGTTGCTGTAAATGGCATTATTTCATTCTTTTATGGCTGAATAGTTTTCCACTGTACATATATACCACATCTTCTTCATCCATTCATCTGTTGATGGACATTTAGATTGCTTCCATGTCTTGGCTATTGTGAAGAGTGTTGCAATGAACATTGGGGTGCATGTATCTTTTCGAATTAGAATTTCTCCAGATACATGCCCAGGAGTGGGATTGCAGGATCATATGGTAACTCTATTTTCCGTTTTATAAGGAACCTCCATACTGTTCTCCATAGTGGCTGCACCAATTTACATTCCCACCAACAGTGTACAAGGGTTCCCTTTTCTCCACACCCTCTCCAGCATTTATTATTTGTAGACTTTTTGATGACAGCCATTCTGATTGGTGTGAAGTGGTGCCTCATCGTAGTTTTGATTTGCATTTCTCTAATAATTAGTGATGTGGAGCATATTTTTGTGTGTCTGTTGGCCATCTGTATATCTTCTTTGGAGAAATGTCTATTTATATTTTCTGCCCATTTTTCGATTGGGTTGTTTGTTTTTTTGTTATTGAGTTGTATGAGCTGTTTGTATATTTTGGAAATTAAGCTTTGTCTGTTTCATAATTTGGAAATATTTTCTCCCAGTCCGTAGGTTGTCTTTTCATTTTGTTTATGGTTTCCTTTGCTGTGGAAAACAGTATTGCAGTTCCTCAAAAAGTTAAAAATAGGATTACCATACGATCCAGTGATTCCACTTCTGGGTATAGACCCAAAAGACTGGAAAGCAGGATCTCAAAGAGATATTTGTTTACCTATGTTCATAGTAGCATTATACACAAAAGTTAAAACATGGAAGGAATCCATGTCCATCAGTGGATGAATGGATAAGCAAGCTATGATATATACATAATATGGAATAATTATTCAGCCTTAAAAAATGAAGGTGATACTAACATATGCTATGAGGTGGATGTATCTTGAGGACATCATGCTAAGTGAAGTAAGCCAGTCACAAAAAGACAAATACTGTATGATTCCACTTATATGAAGCACTTAGAGTAGTCAAATCATGGAGACAGAAAGTGGAATGGTGGTTGCCAGTTCTGGAGGCCAGAGTTATTGTTTAATGGGTATAGAGTTTCAGTTTTACAACATGAGAGGAGTTCTGGAGATGGATGGTGGTGATGGCTGCACACATAATGAGTGTATTTAACACCGCTGAACTGTACATTTAAAAATGGTTAAGATAGGGCTTCCCTTGTGGCGCAGTGGTTGAGAGTCTGCCCTCTAATGCAAGGGACACGGGTTCGTGCCCCAGTCCGGGAGGATCCCACATGTCGCGGAGCGGCTAGGCCCGTGAGCCATGGCCGCTGAGCCTGCGCGTCCGGAGCCTGTGCTCCGCAACGGGTGAGGCCACAACAGTGAGAGGCCCGCGTACCACAAAAAAAAAAAAAAAATGGTTAAGATGGTAAACTTTATGTTATGTGTACTTACCACCATTTAAAAATTGGGGGAAAAATGAAGAAAATGATTCATGAAGGATATTCTACAAAACAATGGACCTGTACTATTCAAAATTGTCAGTGTTATAAAAAACAAAGAAGGGCCACAGAATTGCTCCAGATTAAAGGAGACAAAGGAAGTAAAAATAAAGTTACTATGAAAGATAGTATTGGGATAATTGTCATAATTTGCATATGAACTATATATTAGATAATAGTATCATATCAATGTTAAGTTTTCTTAATTTAATAAAATTTCTTAATTTTATAACAAATTTGACAATAAAAGTAATAAAAATGACAAGATGTATTTGAAATACAACCAAATAAAACTTGTAAAAACAAGAAATTAAAAATTGAAATAGGGCAGGGATCCCCCCTCCACGGGGGACCCTGCCAAAACCAAAACCAAACTCATGCTCATGCAGCTCAATATCAAAAAAAAAAAAAAAAAACTACCCAATCAAAAATTGGGCAGAAGTCTTAAATAGACATTTCAACAAAGAAGACATACAGATGGCCAACAGACACATGAAAAGATGCTCAACATCACTAATTATTAGAGAAATGCAAATCAAAACTACAATGAGGTATCACCTCACACCAGTCAGAATGGCCACCATCAAAAAATCCACAAACAGTTAACGTTGGAGAGGGTGTGGAGAAAAGGGAACCCTCTTACACTGATTTTGGGAATGTAAATTGATACAGCTACTGTGCAGAACAATATCGAGGTTCCTTAAAAAACTAAAAATAGAACTACCATGCGACCCAACAATCCCATTCCTGGGCATATACCCAGAGAAAACCATTATTCAAAAAGATACATGCACCCCAGTGTTCGTTGCAGCACTATTTACAATAGCCTGGACATGGAAGCAACCTAAATGTCCATCAACAGAAGAAGGCATAAAGAAGATGTGGTACATATATACAATGGAATATTACTCAGCCATACAAAGGAATGAAACTGTGCAATTTGCAGAGATGTGGATAGACCTAGAGGCTGTCACACAGAGTGAAGTAAGACAGAAAGCGAAAAAGGAATATCATATAATATCACTTATATGTGGAATCTAGGAAAACAATACAGATGAACTTACTTGCAAAGCAGAAATAGAGACACAGACATAGAGAACAAACTTATGGATACCAGTGGAGGAAGGGGGGTGGGATGAACTGGGAGATTGGGACTGACATATATACACTACTATGTATAAAATAGATAACCAATAAGACCCTACTGTATAGCACAGGGAACTCTACTCAATGCCCTTTGGTGACCTAAATGGGAAGGAAATCCAAAAAAGAGGGGATATATGTATACATATAGCTGATTCACAGCTATACAGCAGAAACCAACACAAAATTGTAAAGCAACTATATGCCAATAAAGATTAATTAAAAAAAAGAGACTCCCTTCCCAGGTGCCAAGGCCATACTGACTCACTGTGTACCTGCTGGTCTGGTCTTTTTTGAAACCTTGAAGGAATGTGTTCCTGACTTGTTTGATGCTCTTTGTTTTGTGCTGAAAACTATGCTTCTCCAGAACAGTTCCTCAGAGTTACCCGAGAAGCTGTCTTTCCACCTACAGTCCTCAGTTTGGCTTAAGTAAAACTTTTTCCTATTCCTATTAAAAAAAATTGAAATAAAAAACAAATGGATGAGTTTAACAGAAGATCAGATGTAGCTAGAGAGTTAGTAAACTAGAAGTAGACACAGTGCTTACTAGAAGTAGGCACAGAGACAAAATGATGGAGAATATGAAACAGTGATTAAGAGAATTGAAAGCTGCAGTGAGAGGTCCAACATAAGTAGAGCAGCACTGAAGGTGGGGAAGGGGAGAAAGGGGGCAGGAAGCAGCATGCAGAGAGGTGTTCGTGAGTATACTCTAGAACGGATGGAAGGCCCAGTTCACAGTTCTGGAAGCCCAGTGAATCCCAGGCAGGATCAATAAACAGAAATCCACACCAAAATACATCACAGTGAAATTGCAGAACTCTAAAGAAAAAGAGAAAATCTGAAAATAGGCCAGAAAATAAAGAATGCTTACATTTAAATGGACAACCTGGAAGAAATGGACAAATTCTTAGGAAGGTATAACCTTCCAAGACTGAACCAGAAAGAAATAGAAAATATGAACAGACCAATCACAGAGTAATGAAATTGAAACTGTGATTAAAAATCTTCCAACAGGGCTTCCCTGGTGGCGCAGTGGTTGAGAATCTGCCTGCCAATGCAGGGGACACGGGTTCGAGCCCTGGTCTGGGAAGATCCCACATGCCGCGGAGCAACTGGGCCCGTGAGCCACAATTACTGAGCCTGTGCGTCTGGAGCCTGTGCTCCGCAACAAGAGAGGCTGCGATAGCGAGAGGCCCACGCACGGCGATGAAGAGTGACCCCCGCTTGCCACAACTAGAGAAAGCCCTCGCACAGAAACGAAAACCCAACACAGCCATAAATAAATAAATTAATTAATTAAAAAAAAAATGATGGTGAAACAGACATTTTCAGCCAAACAAAAATGGAGTTCATCCCGAGCAGACTCTCAACAGAGAAATTTGAAATGATACATGTTTGTCAGAACAAAAGTTTTCCTAGATGGAAGATGTGAGAAACAAGGGATGAAGAGTAAAGAAAGTGGTGAAAATGTAGATGAATCTAAGCAAGTATTGCTTAATAAAACAATGATAATAATGTCTTAAAGGGTTAAACAAGAATACTTAAAATACGTGGAAAAATGATTCGTAAGTTGGGAAGTGTTCTAAGTTTCTTTTATTAATGCAGGAGGAAGTTAAGGGATTTATTTAGACTTTATTAAGTAAGCATATTATAATTTCTAGGACAACTACTAAAAGAATTGAACATGGGCTTCCCTGGTGGTGGAGTGGTTGAGAGTCCACCTGCCGATGCAGGGGACACGGCTTCGTGCCCTGTCCGGGAAGATCCCACATGCCGCGGAGCGACTGGGCCCGTGAGCCATGGCTGCTGAGCCTGCGCGTCCGGAGCCTGTGCTCCGCAACGGGAGAGGCCACAACAGTGAGAAGCCGGCGTACCGCAAAAAAAAAAAAAGAGAAAAGAATTGAACTTAATGCATAACTTTTAAACTACTTAGAGGAGACAACATTGGAATAACTAAAATAGTCAGTAAATACAAACTAAAGTAAAAAAGGACAAAAAATATGCAACAGGTATGACAAGTAGAAAGCACAAAATATGTTTGCAGGTTTAAACCCAAATATATAGAGAGTGTGAATTGTGCCTCTAAAATGGTGCAATATCATGGCATTAATAATGTAGTACTAATTACATTTTATGTAAATGAACTAAATGCTCCAGTTAAAAGACAAGGATTTTCAGACTTGGTAAAGCCAAATTCTCCCTCTATGCTTTTACGAGAAACATGTCTTAGAAATACAACGATTAAGGATACAGAAAACTTGAAAGTGAAATGATTAAGACTTACCAACACATTCTAAACCAAAGAAAACTAGTGTAGCTATAATAAGGAAAAAAATATCTTTAAGGAAAATAAAATTACAGTAGTAAAGAAGGTCGACTCATGTTGATGAAAGGTTCCATTTGCTGAACATGTGACAATTTTAAATTTGTATATTCCCAATATATACCCTCAAGATATGTAAGGCAACCACTGACAGAACTTCAAGGAGAAATAGACAAATCTATAAACACAGAAGGAGTGTTGTTTTTCGTACTACATCTCTCAGTTATTAACAGAAAAAACAAACAAAAAATGAGTAAAGACATGAAAAGATTTGAGTAAGATAATAAAAGTGACATACTGAGATTAACACCTAACTACTGCAGAATACATATTTTTTCAAGCATACAGAACATTTACTAAATATAAATGAACCATAAAGCAAGTCTTAATATATTTCAATGGTTTAAAACCATAGAGCATGTGCTTGGACCATAAGACAAACTAGAAATCAGCAAAAATCTGAAAAAGAAAAAATACCCCAGATGTTAGAGACCTAAAACAATCATTCATCAAAACAAAATTATAAAAATATTTTAAAATATTTCAAACAGAATAACGAAATATTGCATATCAAAATTTATGAATTCTGTACAGAAAGGGAAATTCACAATCTCAAAGTGTGTATTTTCAGACAGTCTGAAACTTAATTAACTAAACATTCATTGGAAGAAGTTAGAGCTATACCAGCAAGAAGAAAATAAGATAAAAGGAGAAACTTTAAAAATAGAAAACAATTACATAATGGAGATGTTCAACAAAGCCAAAAGTTGCTTGTTGATTTTTAACAAGTTACAATATCTCTGTCAGTACTGATCAAGAAACTAAGGCACAAATAACCAACATCCAGAAACAAAAAGGAGACATACTTACAGATGTTACAAATTATTAAAAAGACAATACAAGATTAACATGATCCTCAATAAAGTTGGGGGGGAACACGTTAAATAAAAGAAAAAGAAGATTAACATGAAATCTTCATGCCAATACACTTGAAAAATTTAGACAAAGTGGACAGGTTTACAAAAAATATATAACTTAAAAAATTTATTTAGGAAGAAATAGGAAACCTATAGTAAGAAATAGGAAGTCTTAGAATTGTGGTATCCATAAATTCCATTTTGCCCAGGACAGTCCCAGTTTATGCCTATTATAGATTAATATCCATTAATTATTTTAATGACACTTTTAATTCTCAAAAGTGTTCCATTTTGGAGGGTAAGCCATATGTTCATCCTTCCTACTTAAAATAACTAGAGAAACAAAATCCATAGTCCAAAATGTTCCTGCTGAAATAGTTCCAGGCTCAAATTCACCAGCAAATTCTACCAAACATTCATGAAAGAAATCATTTTAATCTTAAACTCTTTCAGAAAATAGAAAAAGAGGAAACACCAACTCCTGAGACCAGTATAACCTTGATACTAAAATCTGGCAAAGACAGTGCATGAAAAGAAAATTACAGGCAATCTCATGCATGAACACAGATGCAAAAATCCTAATCCAAATATCTGCAAACTGAATCTAGCAGTATATGAAAGGATACTACCTCATGACCAAGTTGGTTATATCCCAGGAATTCAAGGTTGTTTTACATTTAGAAAATGAATTAATATAATCCACCATGTTACCATATTAAAGAAGAAAATCATAACATCTTCTCACTAAATGTAGAAAAAGCATTTGATAAAATTCAACATACATTGACGATTTAAAAAAATTATTCTCAAAGTGAGAATGAAAGGGAACGTCCTTGGTGAAAGTTATCTTCAAAAATCATATAGCAAATATTCTTTTTTTCTTTAATTTAATTTAATTTAATTTTTTTATACAGCAGGTTCTTGTTAGTTATCTATTTCATACATATTAGTATATATATGTCAATCCCAATCTCCCAATTCATCCCACCACCACACCCCGCCCCCCGCTTTCACCCCTTGGTGTCCATACATTTGTTCTCTACAACTGTGTCACTTATTTCTGCCTTGCAAACAGGTTCATCTGTACCATTTTTCTAGATTCCACATATATGTGTTAATATATGATA
>NC_041224.1:36345173-36390724 GCF_002837175.3 Physeter macrocephalus | reverse complement strand
TAATATTCCATTGTATATATGTACCACATATTCTTTATCCATTCATCTGTTGATGGGCATTTATGTTGCTTCCATGACCTGGCTATTGTAAATAGTGCTTCAATGAACATTAGGGTACAGACAATATTCTTAATGGTGATATTTTGAGATCAGGACAAGACAAGAATTTCTACTATCATCAAGTCTATTTGACATTGTAGTGGTGGTCCTAGCCAATAAAGTAAGAAAGTAAAAAGAAAAAAAGTTATGCAAGAACTGGAAAGGAAAGAACAAAACTGTTATTATTAGAAAATAATGTTTATATAATAGATAATTCAAAATAAAACTAAATAATATTTTATTAGAATTAATAAGAGAGATGAACAAGTTTACTGGATACAAAAAAAGTCAATTGCATTTCTATACACCAGCATCAAAAAACTGCAAAATGAAATAAAAGATACTATTTACAACAGTACCAAAATATACAAAGTACCTAGGAAGGAAATCTAACAAAAGATGTTATAGAGAAAATTATAAACTGAGAGACATCAAAGAAGATATAGAGAAATATAACAAACTTATGGATTGGAAGCTTGAATATTATATCAGTTTTCCCCAAATTAATATATGGATTCAATGTAATTGCAATAAAAACAACAGTTTAGGGGACTTCCCTGGTGGCTCAGTGGTTAAGAATCCACCTGCCGGGGCTTTCCTGGTGGCACAGTGGTTGAGATTCCGTCTGCCAATGCAGGCGACGCAGGTTCGGGCCCCGGTCCGGGAGGATCCCACATACTGTGGAGCGGCTGGGCCCATGAGCCACAACTACTGAGCCTGCGCGTCTAGAGCCTGTGCTCCGCAACGGGAGGGGCTGCTGCAGTTGGGGGGCCCACGCACTGCGATGAGGAGTGGCCCCCACTCGCCACAACTGGAGAGGGCCCTCGTACAGAAACGAAGACCCAACACAGCCAAAAATAAATATAAAAAATTAAATAGATAAATTTAAAGTAAAAAAGGGTGCCCTCATTAAAAAAAAAAAAGAAAAAAAAGAATCCACCTGCCAATTCAGGGGACACGGGTTCAGGCTCTGGTCCGGGAAGATCCCACATGCCTCAGAGCAATTAAGCCTGTGTGCCACAACTACTGAGCCCACGTGCTACAACTACTGAAGCCCGTGCGCCTAGAGCCCATGCTCTGCAACGAGAAGCCACCACAATGCGAAGCCTGTGCACCTCAACAAAGAGTAGCCCCTACCCGCCGCAACTAGAGAAAGCCTGTGCACAGCAAGGAAGACCCAATGCAGCCATAAATAAATAAATAAATAAATGAATGAAGAAAGATTCTCTGTAAAAAACAAAACAAAACAATAGTTTAAGAGTTTGTTGAAACTGACAAACATTCTAAAGTTTATATGGAACAGGAAAGGGCCTAGAAAGCTGAAACAAACAAGGTGGGAATATTTGCCCTGTAAGATGTCAAGACTTAAAACAACACTATAACAATTAAGAAGCTGTGTATTGGCTCAGGGACAGACAATTAGATCAATGGGCCAGAGGAAGCACACAGAAATAAACCTACACACATGTGGACACTTGTTAGACGACAGAGCTGCCATTGCAAGTAAGTGACAAACAGATGGCTTTTCATTAACTGGTCCCAGAACAACTGGGATTTCATATGAGAAAAACCCTGAATATGGTCCTGTACCTTGCATTACACACAAAAATCAGTTAAAAGCAAATATATGTGAAAAGCAAAACTATAATCCTTTCAATAGATAATATAGGAGGATATCTTTAAGACCTGGAAGGATTTCTTAAATAGTACATAAAAAGCATTTAGCCATAAAGAAAAAGATTAATAAATAAGACAACATTAAAATCAAGAACTTCATATCTCATCATCAGAAGATATCTTCCACATCATCAAAAGACCCAAGACTAGAAAAAGATACTTGTAATGAATGAATATAACAGACAAAGGACTCATATCAAGAATATATAAATTTTTAAATGTCTACCAATGAGAAAAAGGCAGATAACAATAGAAAAATGCACAAAGGATCTGAACAGGCAGCTTTTCAAAAAGGAATTCCAAATGTGTAATAAACACATCAGAGGTGTTTAGCCTAATTTGTATTCATAGAAATGTACCTTAAAACCACAATGAGACCCCCTACAATCCTATCAGACTGGCCAAACTTATAAAATCTACAGTAAGTTTGGGAGAGGCTGTGGACTATTTTCATACACAATAACAGGGAAAAAAATGTCTCTGTATTATAAAAAGAGCAACTGAGTGTAGGAGAAGAACCCAGGGATTCTGGGGAGTGGTGGGATGCACACCTGCTCACTTCTCGCATTGGTGGATTTGATGAGCAGCCAGGCAATTTATTCTGGCTCTTGTCAATCCCAGGGCTAAATTGTTCAGCTACCACTTAGTGGAAGTAACAGCTGTCATATTGCTTTAATAGTTTCCTTCCACTGACATGAGATGAGGAATTTTTTCCACGGGAATACTCAAGAGTTGGCAAACCTCCTAATGGCATCCTTCAGTTTTGACCTCCAGTGGCTCTTATATTCAGCTGAATTATGTAGAAAATAGAAAGAAGGAGTTATCGATCATATTCCTCTCTCTCTCAAGGAAATGTACCATTTTCTTCTTCTCTTCTATAGTCTGTGTGGCATTTTTTTTTTCAAGCTTGCTCGGTTTAAAACCTGCACACCTCACCTTCTTCAGGAAGTTCTCCTAAACTGATGTCTTATTGCCAGCTGTCCTCTGATCCTTTTCCCTTTCTGTCCTATATCACTACTGAAGGGGGACATGTCTTAGCTCTTTCAGTAGACAGTGACTTTGTGGCAGACAGGATCCTTGCCTGATCCATTTCTGAGCTCCCTACAGAGAAACTTTCCCAGTTTCTTACACATAGTAGGTGGTTGGTAAATGTTTGTCTTATGAGTGAATTGATCTTCAGATTATTAGGTAATAAACATGCAGAGTTTTAGGATGTATCAGTTAGGAATGGTGTTGGTACTAGTACCGAGAACCTGTTGTAGTGGCTTGAACAAAGGAACATTTCTTTCCTCTCATGTAAAAAATGCCATTGGTCTGCCAGCCTGGAGTTGGTAAGGTGGTTCCACAAAGTCATGAGAGACCCAGGCACTTTTTTTTTTTTTTTTTTGGTGGTATGCGGGCCTTCCTCTGTTGTGGCCTCTCCCGTTGCGGAGCACAGGCTCCGGACGCGCAGGCTCAGCAGCCATGGCTCACGGGCCCAGCCGCTCCGCGGCATGTGGGACCCGCCCAGACCGGGGCGCGAACCCGTTCCCCTGCATCGGCAGGCGGACGCGCAACAACTGCGCCACCAGGGAAGCCCGCAGGCACTTTTTAATTTCTGCTTTGCATTCTTTGGTATATTGTTTCCATCTTCAAAGTCACAAAATGGCTGCCCAGAGCTTCAGCCAGCACATCTGTATATTAGGAAAAATAGAAAGGGAAAAACAGGGGGCAAACAGGCTCTTCTCTCATCCAAGTCAGGCCCCCTTTAAAGAGAGTTTCAGGAAACATTAACCCAAGACTTCTACTTAAATTTCAATGAATACTCCCTTAACTGCAAGGGAGGCTGAGAAGTAAAGTTTTTTAGCTTGGCACACTGACCCTCTGAACAAAATCTGAGTTATGTTACTAAGGAAGAAAGGGAGATAACATATTGGGTAAGCAGCCTGCAATCTGCTGCAGTGTTATCATTTTTTTCCCTACAAGTGTTCATTGTTTCTTCAAGATTTTTACGTTTCTCTTCAAAGTCTGTAGGTAAGTTATTGAAATTTACACAGACTCCAGCTTTCACATCCAGAGTTTTAATGTCATACAATCCATTTGATATTCTCCCCCCATCAAATGAACCTCATTTGTTTTTCCTGTATCTCTAAGTAGGTATGATACCATCTGGTGTTTTCCGCTTTTGACCCAAAACCACAGCTGATTTCGTCTGAGTAATCAAGAGCTGGGAAGGGGCAGGTTTGGGAACGGGTTAGTGTCACAAATCACTTGGTAATTTAAAAATCCCTTGGTTATAACACTTGCTCCCCGCAATAAAATATCCACTGTAGGATTCTGATAAAACTGTGTTATATTAAACATCAGTAGTTGGAAGGTCAGGGTGTGAGTTTTATGGATGCCATGGCTGATAGGAAGTATTAAGTTTCAAAAAGACAACCAGAGGCAGTTAAAGAAACATTTCTTGTATGCTCATTCTTCACCTACCATTTCATACATGTTAACTTCCTCCTAAAAATAATCTGGATGACTGTGGTACAAGTGACTAAAGATAATAATTGATCTATTTATCATCCATTTCATTCAATCACTAATTGTTCAGTACGTACTATTTGCCAAGCATTGTGCTAGTTCCTACAGATTTAAATGAGAATTTTTAAATGTAGACATTCAGAGATAAAGATATATTGAAAGGCTGTAATGGACAGCAGAAAACTGAGATGAGTAATCTGAAATCAACTTACACAGACTAATAATCCTAGAAAGCCTACTGGAAAATTAATACCAGAAACTGAGCTTGGACATTTTGTAATTCTCTTTTAGCCACACAAAATTAAATTAGAAATTCTCAGAAGACTCAGGCTTCTTCATTGTTAACATGAGATTTTGACACAAATTAGACTATCTTAATGAATAAAGGAAAGAAATACAAGTTTCTTATATGGCATAATATAGAAATAAGGTGTCCTAGATTGTCAACTACTCTGATTGAAAGATAAAAAGTTTTAATAGGTTACAGCTGAGTGAGTGGCTCAAAATTCCATTAGAATATTCTAAGCTTTAGTGCAGAAGTTGACACAAGAGTTACAGAAAATGAAATTTAAAACCAAGACCTGGAGAGCACTCATTAATTTAAGGGCAGGTCATTTTTTGAGAGGAAAAAAATCACTGGATTGTCAAAAATTGAAATAGGTTAATTTCAGCTGACTAATTGATACAGTTGGTCAAATCTTTGAAAGTCATGAATTTAGAAGCTGCTGATGCTATGGTAGAGAAAATCTGCCTATAAGAAGGTGTTCAATCCAGAGCTGCTGGGGGTCCTATACCCCTTGGGTTTCCAGTATGTTTCACTTGGAGCTCAGGCCACTGTCCTGAGCTTTTGACCTTGGAACATCAGTTGGTCTGACATGCTTGTTTCATCATTCATTAGCTGGATGAATAATTTATAATCTCTAAAACTCAGTGTACTCTTATGTAAGTGTGTTTAAATATAACCATTATGATGTCCTGTACATATTCTGTTAATTTTCTTAATGATGTTTGAAAGGCTTAAAAGGATTTTATCTACAAAATTTATAAGGCTGATTTAGTAGATTGACAAGAGTGGCTTAAATGCTTAGGAAGATTTTGTTTCTTACATTTGTAATCCTCTCTTGTTGTATTTGAAATGTTTGAGAGAGTCAATTGTGTTAAAATTGGACTTTGAAATAGCCAAAGGAATTTGATTAAAGTTAAATATCTAAATATGTTACATGTAGGAATTAACTGAAAAAGCACAAGTGAAAATGATTGTTCTTATTTTTGATTAAAATTATAAAATTTGTAAATGAAATAAAAGCTGTAAATGTTTAAGGAAAACAAGATTTTTACCTTCGTAGCTATAATAATACAATATGAATTAAAACATGTTAATTAGAAGGATTCCTTTCTGTGCACAAAAGCCCAACTAGGATAGTAAAAGCCCCAAACACAGAGTTAACCAATAACAGAAGTAGAAGTAAGAAGTAAGCTGTGGGTGTGGGCTGTGGGTCAACCATTAGGGTACTTGAAGAAAGATCCTCATTCCTAGCAGTAGTGTCAGTGGGGCTCCACACATAGGTTCCAAGTGAAAGGATAGAAAAAGGTATTCCATGCAAGTGGAAACTAAAAGAGATAAGGGGTAGCTATACTTATATCAGACAAAATAGATTTTTAACTAAAAGTCTGTAACAAGAGACAAAGAAAGTCATTATATAATTATAAAGGATTCAATGCATCAAGAGGATACAACAATTGTAAATATACACGTACCCAGCATTGGAGTACCTAAATATATTAAGCAAATATTAGCAGATCTGAAGGGAGAAATAGACAACAATACAATAATAATAGGTGACTTCAATACTCCACTCTGAACCATGGATAAAGCATTTAGACAGAAAATCAATAAGGAGACATTGGACTTGAACTATACTTTGATCAAATGAATCAACAGACAACTACAGAATATTCCATCCAACAACAGCAGAATATACATTCTTCTCAAGTACATAAGGAATATTCTCCAGGATAGATCACAGGAGAGGTCACAAAACAAGTTTTAGAAAATTTAAGAAGATTGAAATCATACCAAATATCTTTTCCAACCATAATGACGTGAAACTAGAAATCAATAGCAAAAGGAAAATCAGAAAATTTGCAAGTATGTGGAAGTTAAACAATACACTCCTGAACAACCAGTGGGTCAAGGAAGAAATCAAAAAATATCTTGAGACAAATGAAAATGGGAACACAACATACTGAAACATGCGATCCAGCAAAAGCAGTTCTAAGAGGGAAATTTACATCAATAAAATTTACATTAAGGAAAAAGGATGATCTCAAATGAAATACCTAACTTTACACCTCAAAGAACTAGAAAAATAAGAAAAACTAAGCCTAAAGTTAACAGAAGGAAGGAAATAACAAAATCAGAGCAGAAATAGAGACCAGAAAAATAATAGAAAAAAATCAAGGAAACCAAGAGCTGGGGGTTTTTTTGAAAAAAAAAAAAATTGGTAAACCTTTAGCTAGACTAAGAAAAAGAGAATAACCCAGGTAAATAAAATCAGAAATGAAAGAGGCAACATTACAACCTGATACCACAAAAATACAAAAGCTCAGAAGAGACTACATTGAACAATTATATACCAACAAATTGGATAACATAAAATAAATGGAACAATTCGCAGAAATATATAACCTACCAAGACTGAATCATGAGAAAATGGAAAACCTGAACAGACCAAAAATGAGTAAGGAGATTGAATCAGTTATTTTAAAACTCCCAACAAAGGAAAGTCCAGGGTCAGATGGTTTCACTGGTGAATTTTACCACATATTTAAAGAAGAATTAACTCCAGTTCTTTTCAAACTCTTCCAAAACATTGAAGGGGAGGGAATGCTCCCAAATTTATTTTACGAGGCCTAGTACCCTGATACCAAATCTAGGTAAAGACACTACAAGAAAAAAATAGGCCAATATCCTTAATGAATATAGATGCAAAAATTCTCAACAAAGTACTAGCAAATTGAATTCAGCAGCACATTAAAAGGATCATACACCATGATCAAGTGGGAATTATCCCTGGAATGCAAAGATGGCTCAATATATGCAAATCAATAAATGTGATACATCACTTAATAGAATTAAAGATAAAAATCATAAGATCATCTCAATAGATGAAGAAAAAGCATTCTATAAAATTCAACATCCTTTCATGACAAAAACTCTCAATAAATTGGGTATAGAAAGAACCTACCTCAACATGATAAAGGCCATACATGACAAGCCTAGAGCTAACATCATATTCAATGTTGAAAGGTTGATCGGGAACAAGAAAAAGGTGCCCACTCCCACCACTTCCATTTGAAATAGTACTGTGACTCCTAGCCAGAGTAATTAGGCAAGAAAAAGAAGTAAAAGCCGTCTGAGTTGGAAAGGAAGAATTTAAATTGTCTGTTTGCAGGTGACATGATTTTTTATATAGAAAATCCTAGAAACTCTACCAAAAAACCTGATAGAACTAATCAACAAATTCAGTAAAGTTGTGGGATACAAAATTAGCGTACAAAAAGCCATAGCATTTCTATAGATTCATGCAATTCCTGTCAAGATTCCAATGGCATTTTAAAAACAGAAAAGAAAAAGTAATCCTAAAATTCATTTGGAACCACAAGACCCCAAATAGCCAAAGCAATCCTGAGAAATAAGAACGAAGTTGGAGGCATAACACTTCCTCATTTCAAGCTATATTACAAAGCTATAGTAATTAAAACAGTATAGTATTGGCATAGAAACAGACACGTTAGACAAATGGAACAGAACTGAGAGCCCAGAAACAAACCTTCACATTTATAGTCAACTAATATTTGATAAGGGAGCCAAGAATACTCAGTAGAGAAAAGACAGTCTCTTCAATAAATGGTGCTGGGGAAATTGGATATGCACATGTAAGAGAATGACTGGACCCTTATATTACACCTTTCACCAAAATTAACTCAAAATCGATTAAAGACTTAATGTAAGACCTGAAACCATAAAACTCCAATGATTTTTTTGATATGTCACCTAAAGAACAAGCAACAAAAGCAAAAATAAACAAGTAGGACTACATCAAACTAAAAAGCTCTTCACAGCAAGAGAAACAATCAACAAAATGAAAAGGCAACCTATGGAATGGGAGAAAAATCTGTTCAAATCATCTATCTGATAAGGGGTTAATATCTAAAATATATGCAACTCAATAGCAAAAAAACAAATCATCCAATTAAAAAATGGGCAGAGGACTGGAATAGACATTTTTTTTTCCAAAGAAGACATTCAAATGGACAGCAGGTATATGAAAAGGTGCTCAACATCACTAATCATCAGGGGAATGCAAATCCAAACCACAATGAATTATCACCTCACACCAAAAGAATGGTAATTATCAAGAAGACAAGAAACAACAAGTGTTGGTGAGGAGGTGGAGAAAAGGGAACACTTGTACATTGTTGGTGGGAATGTAAATTGGTGCAGCCACTACAGAAAACAGTGTGGATGTTCATGAAGAAATTAGAAATAGAACTATAATATGATCCAGTAGTTCCACTTCTGGGTATTCCTGAAGGAAATGAAATCATGATCTTGAAGAGAAATCTGCACTCTCATGTTCATTGCATCATTATTTATAATAGCCAAGACTTAGGAAACAACCTAAGTGTCCATTGATGGATGAATGGATAAAGATGTGTATATTTATATTTATACACACACACAAGGAAATTATTATTTCAGCCATGAGAAAGAAGGAAATTCTGTCATTTGTGACAATACAGATGGACCTGGAGGGCATTATGCTAAGTGAAATAAGTCAGACAAAGACAAATACTGTATAATCTCACTTATATGTGGAATTGAAAAAAACTAAACTCATAGAAACAGAGAGCATGGGACTTCCCTGGTGGTCCAGTGGTTAAGAATTTGCCTTCCAATGTAGGGGATGCAGGTTCGATCCCTGGTAGGGAAACTAAGATCCCACATGCCGCGGGGCAACTAGGCCTGTGCGCCACAGCTACTGAGCATGAGAGCCACAACTAGAGAGCCCTCAGGCCACAAAGAAAGATCCCGCATGCCACAACGAAGATCCGAGTGCCACAACTAAAACCCGATGCAGGCCAAAATAAATAAATAAATATTAAAAAAAGAAAGAAAGAAAGAAACAGAGAACAATTTGGTGGTTACCAGAAGTGGGAGCTGGTGGGGGGAGAATGAGTGAAGGTGGTCAAAACACTTCCAGTTATGAGATAAATTAGTTCTTGGGATATAATGTGCAGTATGGTGACTATAGTTAACAATACTGTACTGTATATTTGAAAGTTGCTAAGAGAGTAGACCTTAAAAGTTCTCATCATGAGAAAAAAATTGTAACTATGTGAGGTGATGGATGTTAACTAAACTTATTGTAGTAATCATTTTGTAATATAAACATATATCAAATCATTGTGTTGTACACCTTAAACTTATACAATGTTATATGTCAATTATATCTCAATAAAACTGGGAGAAAAAGACATTTTTTCATTCACTTAATCCATATTTTCCTCTACATTCTTTAATATGCTCATACCAGTTATTTAACATCCTTTTTTTTGCCAACTCAAATAGCTAGGATATTTGTGGGTCTGTTTTATTATCTATTTTTTCCCTTGATTTATCTCATGTTTCTCTGCTTTTTCTTATGTCTCAAATTTTTGGTTCTATGCTGGACATTGTGTATAAAATAACCATAGAGACTGAAGTTGGTATTTATTTTCTAAGGAGGTTGTTCCCCATTTCTTCCATGAGACAGGGCTGAGAGGCTGAACACTTCAATCTGGTCAGGGATTGTGCGGTTTGGGCTACATAGGTTTGTTCTTGTGGGCTTTTGACCTCAACCACTAGGGTTCTTTTATAGTCAATATCCAGCACACACAGTCATGGTTGCTCTTCCATACTGTATAATATTGATATTACATATTGTGCAACAACAGAGTCATTGGATAATGGATTTTACCATGTTTGTTTTATTTTCTCTCTAAGCATATTTGCCATTAACTTTGAGACTATTTTTGTAAGTCTCTTGGAAATACAGTGACCTGTACCAGTTTTTGCAGAATGCAGTGATGATCTTTAGTTTTACTTCTCTTTTAGAGACACAATTTCTCAAGTTTGTGCTGGAAAGCATTATTGGTTTTGTAAAACTTCCATTGCTTTAACAGACAGCAGCTCACTGTACTCTCCTTGAAAATTACATAAAACATTGATGGATTGTGCCATTATTTGTCAAATTATATCATGGGGAATTATTGGAGGAATAGATTGCCAGTCCTCAAATCCCCAATTTTCAGAAATTCATCTTTGTACTTCCTATTCAATGGTTCATATATTTAATTATTTTGGACACTTATTTGAATTCTCTACACTGGCAGACATATAGTCTGAATATATACTGATTTGTGTTCTAATTTACACTGGAGTCCTATTCACCATTTAACCTTACATTTTTTAAGGTATATGTATTTTCTATCTGAACACTACTTTTAAGCTTAATGAACATCCCTGAGCAATTGGTCCACTTGGAGAATCAAGGTTGTATTACAACACAATAATAATAATTAGAAAAACATTCAATGTAAACATAGCATAGTTGAGAACCATAACTGAATGTTAATGAGACAAATTATCCAATGAAGAAATATCAATAAAATAAACAAGGGATGCATGTTTTGGGATACTGAACAGTCATCAGAGTGATCTTGTGATTCCTGCAACCTCATAGGAAGGAGAGAAAAATTGAAAGCCCTGCAACAGAGTAATGGGTCCCACTCATCTTTAGGAACAGGGATAGAGCCTTGCTAATAGAGGAAACATTTTCTTCCAATCTGAGTTTAGATCCAAGTTTTCAAATTCATGGCCTAAGGGCTGTATTGGATCACAGACATCTTTGTTTGGCCTGCTTATTATTATTATTATTATTACTACTACTACTATTGTTAGACTGTGCCACATGGCTTGTGGGATGTTAGTTCCCCAACCAGGGATTGAACCCTAACCCTAGACAGTGAACTCACAGAGTCCTAACCAAAGGACCGCCAGGGAATTCCCCACATTATTTTTTAAATTGGGAAATTTCATATAAATATCTGCACTTCTGGAACAATCATTCCTTCAAGTCAACAGTTGGAGCTACTTAGATGTTGTTCTCAGATGGGACTTGCATCTCCAATTTGTTACAGTTGCCATCACTTCCTATTTTGAAACACTTGACTTGCCTTATGCTCTAACATTACCTGGCTAACTTCTGTAAGCATTTTTGTGACTGTTGACTACACCATTCCCAAAGGGGGAAAAAAATAGATCCTCTAGTAAAGGAGCTAAAGACCAGACTCCTGCTGATGGGAAGACTAGAAAAGAAACTCAAGGCCAGGATATCATAAAGCCTAGACTCTCTCTCAAGACTGCATGACTCAGAAAGCCTGAAAGAGCTACACCTCTTCTTATGGAAGTGGCTGGAGATTTCAATTTCTAGGGAGAGGAAAGTGGAATTTTGGATTGAAAGGCTTGAAAAAAGGAGGTAATTACTTGCTCATTGGAGACATAAATCTGACGGTGGATAAAACCCATTAGGACTAGATGGAGCCCCCAGTCAGATTACAAGTAATTTTTTAAAAAAATTTCCAAACTTCAAAAGTATGCTAAAGACTATACTGTTTTTTTGTTTTTTGTTTTTCTTTCATTAATGTAAAATTTTTACAAAGGTTAAAAGGACCCTTAAGTCTAAGTCTGGGAGCATAATCTCTGGGTCGTGAGATGTGCACATCTCCAAAGTTTGATACAAAGTTTCAAACTGTTCTTCATACACTCCCACTAGAGTGAACACACTGTTCTACAGCCAGCCAGTCCTTGATGGTGTCAGGCTCTGTACTTGGTGCCAACCTGATGATTATGAAACTATATCTTTTCGTGGTTTTAACTTGCATTTTCCTGATTATTAGTGGAATTGAACCTTTCTTATTTTCTCTGGTCTGAATTGTCTGTCTCTTATAATTTTACTATTGTGTTGTCTTTTTCTTGTTTATATACATATATTCCGAATTAATCCCTTGAGGGTGATATGTGTTGCAAATGTTTTCTCTTAGTTTACACTGACTTTTCACTTTTTTTTTTAGTGTGCCTTTCACTGAGCAGAAGTTTTATATTCTCATTTAGTTCAATCTATTAATCTTCCCTTTCATAGTTTTATAGTTTGTGCTTAGCTTTTGAAAAATCAAGAACCATTTTGGGGACGTCCCTGGTGGCGCAGTGGTTAAGAATCTACCTGCCAATGTAGGGGACATGGGTTCGAGCCCTGGTCCAGGAAGATTCCACAGGCAATGGAGCATCTAAGTCCGTGTGCCACAACTACTGAGCCTGTGCTCTAGAGCCCGCGAGCCACAACTACTGAGCCCACGTGCCAGAACTACTGAAGCTTACATGCCTAGAGCCTGTGCTCCACAACGAGAGAAGCCACCACAATGAGAAGCCAATGCACTGCAATGAAAAGTAGCCCCCGCTCAACGCAACTAGAGAAAAGCCCACATGCAGCAACAAAGACCCAATGCAGCCAAAAGTAAATAAATAAATTTATATTTAAAAAAAGAACCATTTTGGCAGTATTTCAACAGCTTTGCCTATAAGACACAATGTATTTTGTATATACATATACAAATATGCCAAAATAACAATTCTGCCTAAATTATACAGCTCTAACTAGTTTTAAATATTGTAATTAAAAGTGTATTATTAAAATAAGCATGCCAGCCAATGGTATAAAAAATAGTTTCACTCCAGTTTGGTATTTATTTAGCTCTTTTTTTTTTTTTTTTTTTTTTTGTGGTATGCGGGCCTCCTTCTATCGCGGCCTCTCCCATTGCGGGGCACAGGCTCCGGACGCGCAGGCTCAGCGGCCATGGCTCACAGGCCCAGCCACTCCGCGGCACGCGGGATCCTCCCAGACCAGGGCGCGAACCCGGTTCTCCTGCATCGGCAGGCGGACGCGCAACCACTGCGCCACCAGGGAAGCCCTTATTTAGCTCTTGAGCTACTGAAATCAGTGGCTGGAGTAAAGCAATTATCTGACGCTTGTGGGTGGCAACCTTGGAGAATCTTTGCCTATTCTTCCATCCCATCCTATTTTTGTCCTTAATAGTAGATATTTACTTCAATTTTAGATTCTATTATTTTTTTATAATCATAATCTAAAAATGTTAAAATAGTACTAAATTTCATGTGGAATGAAACTTCTGATTCTCAGCAACTTATCTTTCTTAGTGATTTCTACTTTAGCCCCCAATATAATTATATAAACTCTTATATAAACAGTTGTTTTTATTTAGTATTATCTAAAAGGAAAAGGAAAGGGAAAAATAGAGCCCAAATTATCTATAACTGCCTCTGCCTTCTGAGGAAGGCAGCATAGTTTATATCAGTGAAGAGAGAAATCTCTCTATGGCTTTATTCTCCTGACATGGACCAGTGGGAGAGAGAGGAAGGTGTGAGACCCCAGTTCAGCGGAGCCTCTGGGTATTCAGGGGAGTCCCAGAGCTGAGTTCTCCAAAGGAATGGACAGAGATTTGGGATGGAAGACAGAGAAGGAGGAAGAGGGGAAGGGGGGCTAAATATTTTGGTGGAAGGCTGGATCCTGAGCTGGCAGATATGGTCAAAGAATTATTTCAGTACACAAATTAGAGATTTGAGGTGACCCCACTCTCCCTGTTACCTTAGATTCTTCATCTAGTCTGCTCTATATATTGTGTGAACAATGCTTTTGAGGAAAGGAAGTCTATGTTTTATGTGATACAAGGTATAAAAGGAATAGCATATTTGGATGGTGAGATTATCTTCTGCTGAACTAATTCAGCTGTGGACGATGATCAGAACAAATAGGAACTGGGCTGCTTTGTGGTCCTCAAAGATGTTAAGAAGGATCACCAACAGCAAGGGGCTCAGGCAGTTTTATTAGAATCTCCTGTCATCCGAGTTATACAAACTAAGGAGAAGAATGGGAAACATACAGCAGTCACTCGTGCATTATAATTCCAAAGTCCAGCTAGGCACCAGTGGCCAAAAAAAATGTTCCTTAATTAGGGTCTATTTCTGCTCCCTGGAAATGGTTCCCTGGTCATTATTTTCTGAGGCTCCTGAATTCATCCTCTGTGCTCATGGCTCTGCCTTCTTAATTGTCCTTCCTTTTCTTTAGAACCTTCTCTCTCCACCTGCTTCTTGCCTCCCCCAAATTGGGAGCCTACAGAGCTCTGTTCATTTTGAACTGTCTCTGCTCCTTTTAGTGAAAGCTGGTGGTGCTTTCACAAGTATAATTGTCTTTAAACTGTTCTAGGTTCCCTATGAATCTTATTGGGGATCACACCATGGCAAAATGAAATACATCCATAATACTTTCTAAGATGGGCTTCTCTTTTCTTTGGGCCACATGGGAAGCAGCTGTGGGAAAATATGGCATTAATATTCTTAGAAGTCCAACTGTCTAGTTGAAAGGCTCTAGTAGGTGCTGCCTTAAGTCTTAATGGGGTTTTAACCAGGGATCTTACAGCCAAGCCCATGATTTAATCTTTACTCTGAGCCTATATCTTACTTTGAGAATGTTTCGCTGGCCAGAGAGGCTATCTTGAGCCTCTATATTTCTTCTTTATCCTGCCTAAAAACTAAATACTTCCTTCTTTATTTAATCTCTTTCTTCTTGCATTTTATAAATGCAGCTAAAAGAAGCCAGTTGCACTTTCTTTTTTATAATATGTGCACTTATTTTATTTTTTTTATTGAGGTATAATTGACATATAACATTAGCTTCAGATGTACAACATAATTTGATATTTATATATATTGTTAAATGATCACCACAATAAGTCTAGTTAACACCCATTGCCATGCATAGTTATATAATCTTTTTTCCTCATGATAAGAATTTTTAAGATCTTAGCAACTTTCAACTATACAATACACTATTATTAATTATAGTCACCATGCTGTACATTACACCCTCTTGAAAGTTGTACCTTTTTATCCACTTCACCCATTTCTCCCACTCCCACCTCCCTCCCACCCTCTGTCAACCATCAATCTGTTCTCTGTATCCATGAGCTTTTTTTTTTTTAGATTCCACATACAAGTGAGATTACACAGCATTTGTGTTTCTCTGTTTGACTTATTTCACTTAGCATAACATCCTCTAGGTCCATCCATGTTGGTGCAAAAGGCAAGATTTCCTTTTTTGGTGGCTGAATAATATTCCATTGTGTATACAGACCACATTTTTTTTTAAACATCTTTATTGGAGTATAATTGCTTTAAAATGTTGTGTTAGTTTCTGCTGTATAACAAAGTGAATCAGCTATATGTATACATGTATCCCCATATCTCCTCCCTCTTGCATCTCCCTCCCACCCTCCCTATCCCACCCCTCCAGGTGGTCACAAAGCACCGAGCTGATCTCCCTGTGTATAGACCACATTTTGAAGTCCATTCACCCATTGATGGACACTTAGGTTGTTTTCATATCTTGGCTATTGCAAGTAATGATGCAACGAACATAGGGGTGCAGATATCTTTTCAGGTTAATGTTTTTGTTTTCTTCAGACAAATATCAAGAAATGGAATTGCTGGATCATATGGTAGTTCTAGTTTTATTTTTTTTACGGCACCTCCATAACTGTTTTCCATAGTGGCTGCACAAATTTACTTTCCTACCAACAGTGCACAAGGGTTCCCTTTTCTTCACATTCTCACCAACTCTTGTTATCTCTTGTCTTTTTGATGATAGCCAGTCTAACAGGTGTGTGGTGATATCTTATTGTGATTTTCATTTGCAATCCCCTGATGATGAGTGATGTTGAGTACCTTTTCATGTACCTGTTGGCCCATCTGTATGTCTTCTTTGTAAAAAATGTGTATTCAGATCCTCTGCCCACTTTTTAACCAGATTGTTTGTTTTTTTGCTACTGAATTGTATGAGTTCCTTATATATTTTGGATATTAATCCCTTATCAGATAGATAATTTGAAAATACTTTTTCCCACTCCTTAGGTTGCCTGCACTTTCAGTATTTTGCCTGGAAATCTCCTTATCCAGATCAGCAAGTTCATTAGCTGCAATTTTCTATCTTCCATGATACGGTGTGGCCAAAAATTCCACCAGGTGTAACATAGGTCACCCTTTTCTTGAGCCTCCAATAGCAATTTTCTCACTGCTATTCCAGGCTTCCCTGACAGTTTTCTTGCTGCTCCTTTGGCCTCTGTTCCCAGTGTCAAAACTAATGATGTTACTGAACAAAAGTCTGTGTGCCTGACACACAGTGAGGCCAAACAATACCAAAATGTGGGAGTTTGGAGCAGAGAAAGGATTATTGCAGGGCCATGCCAGGAGACAGGTGGCGCATGCTTTAAAATCCGTGAACTCCTCAAAAGCTTTCAGCAAAGCCCTTTTATACAATAGGTGAGAGAGGGATGTGGTTATTGTTGTTAGGGTTAGGGTTAGGGTTGGGGTTAGGGTTAGGGTTAGGGTTAGGGTTAGGGTTAGGTAGGGTTTAGGGTTAGGGTTTAGGGTTAGGGTTTAGGGTTAGGGTTTAGGGTTAGGGTTTAGGGTTAGGGTTTAGGGTTAGGGTTTAGGGTTAGGGTTTAGGGTTAGGGTTTAGGGTTAGGGTTAGGGTTAGGGTTAGGGTTAGTTTACTGTTCTGTTACAACTGATGAAAAAAAAATTACCCAGATAAGACAAACTCTGCTTGATGCTTTTTGTGCCAAATGAAAAATAGGAGCCTGTATGACTGGTTGAAGAATCATTTCTCCCCATGGGTGGTGCTTATGTAAGATGCCTCAGACCCAAAATTAGGGTGAAGCTTTCACTAGTCAGGGAAGGTGGCTGTAAAAAGATGAGAATAATGAAAAGCTATGACCAATAAAAAGACAGAGAACTTAATCACAGCCTTATCAACCCCCAACCAGGGGTCACAAAAAGCCTTAATCACGTCCTATAGTCTTAAGACAACAACCCTACATTTTCTTGACAACAGTTTTTTGGTGCTAATATTTTGGTCTTTTGCCTCGAAGTACTAGCCTCCTAATAAAGTCAGAAAGCTTTAAAAATGTATGTGTGTTTGTTTTATAAATAGAAATACATTTGAGGATATATGAAAGGAGCAAAGTATTTATCTCACCACACAGTTAAGGACTTTAAAAAATATTCATTGTTGTATGATGTCTTTTAAAACATTAAAAGACAGGTTCAAGAGCTACTGTTGCTCAGAGTGTACAGCGGAGTCAGCTGATCGTGAACGGGGCTGGTACAAGTGGCCTTTTATGCTTGAGCCCTGCTGGCCGCCCAGAGGACAATCCCCCATTCATTTGTTTCCTTTAGATGCTCGCGGTCTTGGGGCCTTTTGGATTTTTATTGCTGCAGATAACAGAAAATAGGCGTGGGTGTATGTTATAGTAGGGTCTTCTCTACACTTGCAAAAATTCCTGGCTAGAAATAAAATAACAACAACAACAAATGGGAAAGGTGGACAACACCAGGCAGTGTAGCTCCTGAGAAAATGATTTTATCCAGAATTTATCCTAAAATATAAGCTGGCTCAGCACGACTCCGGGCCTGGCCATGGACTATATTAAAGTGTCATACATACAGGTGGCCAACAGGCACATGAAAAAATGCTCAACATCGCTAATTATTAGGAAAAATGCAAATCAAAACTACAGTGAGGTATCACATCACACTGGTCAGAATGGCCATCCTCAAAAAGTCTACAAACAATAAATGCTGGAGAGGGTGTGTTGAAAATGGAACCCTCTTACACTGTTGGTGAGAATGTAAATTGATATAGCCACTATGGAGAACAGTATGGAGGTTCCTTAAGAAACTAAAAATAGAACTACCATATGACCCAGCAATCCCACTCCTGGGCATATACCCAGAGAAAAGCATGGTTCAAAAAAACAGATGGCCGCTGGGCCTGCGCGCCCGGAGCCTGTGCCCCGCAACGGGAGAGGCCGCAGTGGAGGGAGGCCCGCGTACCACCAAAAAAAAAAAAAAAAAAAAACCACAGATGCACCCCAGTGTTCATAGGAGCACTATTTACAGTAGCCAAGACATGGAAGCAACCTAAATGTCTATCGACAGAGGAATGGATAAAGAAGATGTACATATATAAAATGGAATACTACTCAGCCATAAAAAAGAATGAAATAATGCCATTTATAGCAACATGGATGGACCTAGAGATTATCATACTAAGTGAAGTAAGTCAGACTGACAGAGAAAAGAAAAAAAAAGAAAATGAAGATCTTTCCTGGAGGGCCTGGCAAACTTCTCAGCTTTCTCATTGACCTGAATTGGGTCTCATGCCCATTTCTGAACTGACTTAGGGCAATGAGTATGGGTCACCCTCTGAACAACCACCTCCCAGGTCTGGAGGTGGAATCTACTTCCACTAAGGCACATGGGGTGGGGGTGGGGGGGGTCCCATGGTAGGGGTTGGGGGAAGAGAACTGCACAAAATCAGAGCTGTTAGGAAGGAGGAAGCAGTGAATGGGTGCTATGTATGCACAGAATGTGCAGAAGGAGGAAGGTATAGAACAGCATGTCCGGCATGTTGCCAGTTTTTGTTAAAAAAAAGAGGTGGGGGAAAGAGAGAGAGAAATATATTCATGTATGCATAAAATGTATTTGGAAGTGTAAATAAGAAACCGTTCATGTGGCCTCATGGGAAATAACCAGGTGTCTGGAGACAAGTTTACAAGAAGTAAAATTTTCACTCTACACTTATTTATACCTTTAAAATTTTGAACGACGTTAATATATTGCTGATTCAAAGAAAAATTAATGAAATAAAATTAAAAATAAAAATGGACTTTCAGACTTCCCTGGCGGTCCAGTGGTTAAGATTCTGCGCTCCCAATGCAGGGGGCACGGGTTCGATCCCTAGTCGAGGAAGATCCCACATGCTGTGTGGCATGGCCAAAAAAAAAAAAAACCTGTTAAAAATAAAAATGGACTTTCAGAAGCAAGTGGGACTTGGGGACTCCAAATCTAGACCCTTTCAAGGACTTTGCTCCAGATTAAATGGACACTATGCTTACTTATTCACCCAAGGGCCCAATGGATAACTGGGCATGTATTGTTTGTGTCAAATAATCACACACACACACACGCACACACATTCACCAAACGTTAATTTCCCTAAGTTCTTCTGATGGGAGGATTGTTTTCGTGACTAGGCAGAGAGGCGACAGGCCCCTTCTTCCACTGCCAGCCTCTAAAGCACTGATCCTCAACCAAGGGTGGTTTCACAGCCCTCACAAAGGGACCTTTGACAATATCTAGGGGCCTTTTTGGTTGTCAGATCTTGGGGGTGCTACAGGTATAGAGTGGGGAGAAGACAAGGATATTGCTAAACATGCTAAAATGAAGAGCACAGCCCCCCAACAAAAAATGATGGCCCCCCAAAATGTCAATGGTGCCACTGTTGAGAAACCCAGCTCCAAGGCAGAAAGCACAAGAAAAGAGCCAACTCTCAATGGCCACGGTGTAAGAAAATACCTGCCTTTGTAATTGCCATTTGTCTTACTCCCAGATAAGAATTCTTATTAGAATGCTGCCACAATAAATGAAGCAATGTGGAAAGTTGTGATATCCAGGATTTAACGGAGTGGAGACACTAGTCTCCTAGTCAAAGGAGGTTGGCTCCATCCCGTGAATGGAACATGGTACCCACTGAGCTTCTGTACCGTGTTTTCCTTCAACAGCTTGCTGCTGAGAAGCAGTTGGAGGTTTTCTTTATACTAATGTTGCAATGATTGCTACCTACGTGCTAAGCATTCATCTAGTCTGTATAAATATACCTAACCTTCACAACAGTTCCATGAGCTGACTACATCATCTCCACCTCACAGATGAGGCTCATGTAGGTAAGGTAACTTGTCACAGTCACACAGCTAGAAAGTTGCTGAGGTGACATCTGATCCCTGGCAGGCTGATTCCAGAGCCTGAGTGCCTAACTCACTGCTCTCCTGCTTTGGCACACTCAAACTATCCTACACCTCTGTGTACTCTTGTGAGAAGGAAAATTGTCCTCCAGGAAGATTATTCTGACATACTGTCCAATGAATAATACATAGGAGTGACTGTTTCCCCTCATCCTCACCAACAGCAGGTATAATGCATTTTAAAAAACCTGTCATCCACCATTATTATTATTTCTATTTTTCATCTCCTACCTTAGAATGAAATTATGCATCTTTTCATGTGTTTATATTTGCACTTTGTTTTTCTGTGAGATGCTTGCCTCTTTTTCTATTGGGATGTTTATTCTTTTCTTTTCAGATTTAAAACACTTCTTTGTTTATTAGGAACATGTAACCACTGATCATCGTGTATCACCAATATTTTGCCCAAATTTATCTTTTGTAGCTTTTATTGTACTTTTCTTTTTCTGTGCAAAGGAGCTTAATTTTTATGTCCTTGGATTTATCAATCTTTTCCTACTTGGCTTCTTGAGTCTGATGTCATTCTTGGAAGTTTCTTACCTATAAAGTATTATTTAAAATATTTATCCCTGTTTCCTTCTTATAGATTCTCATTGTAGAACTCTCATCTTTAATCCATCTGAAATTAGTACACTAAATTTGCATATGCATGCGTATTTTGACACAGTAAGAATCACAAATAGATCATGTATATTCTTAACATAATGCAGATTTCAATTGAGGTCACTCTGTATTTTGAGATTTACAAAAAAATTGACCCAAATCCCAATTGCACACTGGAGGGAAGCCCAAACCCCTTTCCAAGATTTCTGTGGGCCCCACAGAAATTTAGTCTAGTTTTAGACTAAATTTTAGTTTAGTTTAGTTTAGTCTGATTCTCTGCTCTGGCTGAATCATTGAGCTTCTTTGTTTCCCTCAATCCTCACCGTATTCTGCTCTCTGTTCCCTCAGCAAGATGAGAAACTCAACCTACCCTTTTTCTTTGGTAGCAAGCCCCTCACATGCAGATCTCTCTATAGGGTCGGGGTGGGAGGTGGAGCTTCCCTGCTGCCACACCAACCGTAAATTGAAGTTCTTTGGTCAACTCACACAGTTGGGAATTTCTAACTGGCATATTTCTCCAGGAGTCTCAGGCTTCTACCCAGTTTGCTCAAACATATATACTGTATTCTGCTTCCCTCCCATCTTTTTTCACCCTTCCCTGAACTTCTGCTTAGTTTTTGTGCCAAATAGTGTTACTATTTTCTTGTTGGGCATTCCAGGGCAAGCCACTCCATCAGGGCTTTGCCTTCCAATCAATTTTTTGTTTGTTTGTTTTTTTGCAGTACCTGGGCCTCTCGCTGTTGTGGCCTCTCCCGTTGCGGAGCACAGGCTCCGGACACACAGGCTCCGCAGTCATGGCTCACGGGCCCAGCCCCTCCGCGGCATGTGGGATCTTCCCAGACTGGGGCACGAACCCGTGTCCCCTGCATCGGCAGGTGGACTCTCAACCACTGTGCCACCAGGGAAGCCCTCAAAATATTTTTGAGAACAGAGAGACTATTCTATCATTAAACATACCTTGGTACTATCTATTTAAAAATAAATTAGTTTTTCTGCTAAAGTATTTGAAAGTCTTTTCAAATAATGCAAATTTTTCAAATGGCTTCATAGAATTAAGGTTATTGTAAGGCTTTCATTCTTAATTATTAATGAATGGAGTTCCTAAATCAAAGGATTTTTTCATTCTTAAATTAAGCCTTGCTTAGTAATACTGTGTGTTTCTTGTAATACATTTTCTTTAAGTATATGTTGGAGATTTGTAACTAAGTTCATAAGTAAGACATTAAAATAGGGATGCTTTGTGAGTGTGCATATCTGTGTGAGAGCCACCTGCATCAGCTTTCAGAAGCCATAATGCAGTAACTTAGGAAATAAATTAGGAAGGCTCCCTTCCTCCTCTGTGCTTTAGAACAGTTTGAATGCCATTGGAGTCATCTTTTCCTAGAGCGGCTTTATTTATATAAAACAAAGTAGACTTCAGAAGAAAGAAAATTACCAGAGACAAAGAGGAAAAACACTTTTAACTATAGAGAAGCAAAGATGAGAATTACATCTAACTTCTTCTCAGAAACCATGTAAGCAAGAAGATAGTGGAATGAAATATTTAAAGCACAGAAAGAAAAACAATACCAATGTAGAATTTCATATCCAGAAAAATTATCCTTCAGAAGTGAAGGAGGAAGAAAGAGTTTCTCAGAAGAAAAAAAATTGAGGTAATTTGTTGCCAGTAGACATGCTTTGCAAGAAATGTTAAAAAAAGATCTTCAGAGATAAGGAAATTGATAGGTCAGAAACTTTGATCTACATAAAGAAAGAAAGCACATTATATATGTAAGCAAGCTACTAGATACACAGAAATAAAAACAGCAAGTTAGGTAAAATGGGACTGTTAGATTGCTGACTCAGTGCTCTGGAAGTTACAATATGTCCTAGAACGCAACAGAGGAACGTGTTCCAAATGAAGGAACAAGATAAAATCCCAGAAGAACTAAGTGAAATGGAGACAAGCAGTCTACCTGAGAAAGAGTTCAAGGTAATGATCATAGAGATGATCAAAGAACTCAAAAAAAAAACCTCATGAACAGAGCGAGAAGTTAGAGGGTTTTAACAAAGAGTTAGAAAATATAAAGAGAGACAGTAAAAAGCTCAGTCATTGCCCGGGGTTTGGGGGAAGAGGAGAGAGATTAATAGGTGGAGTACTAGACTTTTTGGGGTGGTGAAACTATTCTGTGTGATACTGTAATGGTGCATACACAATATGAGTTTGTCAGAACACATAGAACTGTACAAAACACAAAGAGTGAATGCTAATGTAAACTACGGACATTAGTTTTTTAAAAATGTTAAGTCCCTCCCCAATTAATAACTTTTTTTTCTTCCAGTGTATTTCATCTTGTATTAATATGCCACTCTGGCCCTCTTACAGTCGCTATTTGCATGATATATCTTTCCCAACCTTTTACTTTCAACCTCTTTGAATCTAAAGTGGATCATAGTTTGTTTTTTTTTTAAATCCAGCCTGACAATCTCTGACTTTTGATTGGAGTGTTGAATCCATTCATATTTAATGTTTTTATTTATCTAGTTGGAACTATCTCTGCCATCTGGACATTTGTTTTCTATACAACTCTATGTTTTGTTCCTCTATTCCTCCTCTACTGCCTCTTTTGTAGTAAGTAGATATTTCCTTGTGTATCATTTTCATTCTTTTGTTGACTTTTGGACTATTTTTGGGTTTAGTTATCTTCTTCGTAGTTGCTTTACATCTGAAGCAGCTACTACTGAGGGGATTAGAATTGGTGTCAGGAGACCCGTCAGAGTTACCATGTGAATGCAAATTGCCGTCCACGCTCTCCTGCCTGCTGGAGCCACCGGCTTCTGGAAGCTGATCTGGATCACTCTTCCTCTCTGGGGATTGGTTTTGCCTTTCAGTCCCAATCTGGCCTGTTGCCCAAGTCCTGGACTTCAGGCTGAGCCTGATGGAATCAGACCTTTTGACCTGGCTCTTCTTGCAGCCACTGACTGTGATTCCAAGGCTTTCTGATTTTTGAGCAGCTCTACTCGCCTGCCAGACTGGACATTTGTTTTCTATACAACTCTATGTTTTGTTCCTCTATTCCTCCTCTATTGCCTCTTTTGTAGTAAGTAGATATTTCCTTGTGTATCATTTTCATTCTTTTGTCGACTTTTGGACTATTTTTGGGTTTAGTTATCTTCTTAGTAGTTGCTTTACATCTGAAGCAGCTACTACTGAGGGGATTAGAATTGGTGTCAGGAGACCCGTCAGAGTTACCATGTGAATGCAAATTGCCGTCCACGCTCTCCTGCCTGCTGGAGCCACCGGCTTCTGGAAGCTGATCTGGATCACTCTTCCTCTCTGGGGATTGGTTTTGCCTTTCAGTCCCAATCTGGCCTGTTGCCCAAGTCCTGGACTTCAGGCTGAGCCTGATGGAATCAGACCTTTTGACCTGGCTCTTCTTGCAGCCACTGACTGTGATTCCAAGCTTTCTGATTTTTGAGCAGCTCTACTCACCTGCCAGAAATCAGTAAGGAAGCTCCTTTATAGGTGCTGAAGCGGGGGTCTGAATCAGATAATACTGAAAGGTTCTTTCTAATTCTTTTATTCCCCGATTGCCTTAAAAAATAGTATTCGAAACATTTCTCACCTTCTGCTGTTCCCACGCATCATCTCTTTGAATCTGGTATGAAACAAGGTACCTGTTGTGTGCTTTTAACACCTTTTTGCCTGAGTTCAGATAAACTATTACTGAAGTTGTAACTCTTTTATGATATAATTATTTAGTGTTAGATTTTTGTGTTATGAAACTACAGAATACCTTAAATATGTTTCCTGATAGATCTAGGGCAGTAAATCCCTTCTGGATATTTTTCTCTGAAATTACACTGAAGAAAGAAACAGCTGTCAGGAGGATGCAGGCTAAACCATTAGATTGCTGACTCAGTGCTCTGGAAGTTACAATACATCCTAGAATGCAAGTCACTTGGCCTGACATTCAGGTACTCATTTTCTTTTTTTGAAGGTTAATGTAAATTCGTTGTGGGAGGTTGAAAAGAGGACAGGGGAATAACTGGAAAATGCAAATGCGTGGGTCAGTAACAACCAGTATTCTAGCTGTACAGGCATGGTCAAACACACAGGTAATATGCAAAATATGATTCATGTCTAATTTATGATGCAGAAAGCCTTGTGTTAATAATGGTTCTCTTTACCCATTAAAGCTACTGAATTATATATTTCTTTGTTGCTTGGTCTTGTTTTCCCCTGAAAGACCCTATAAAACAGTTGTAATGAAAGCAGTATTTTACAAATACAAAACCAGTGCATTTTGTCCTTAAGCCAAATTTCATTTCAACCTCTGTCATCTCATCTTGATGTAGAGTCAAGAGGCTTACTGCCCAGGGTAGAGAGCATGTATGCGCCCTCTTTCGCATGATGCTAGGCTTGAAATCCAGGCTTTGTGCATTTGGTTGATTCACTGAATGGCCATTCAAACAGCCTAGACCTGACTTGGAACTTAAACCATCTCCTAAAGTGAAGAGAGAAGATGGTCCTTTTATCTCTCTCTGCTGGGCCTCAGGGCTTTCTTCAACCTGGTGCAAGGAAACTCTTGCAGAAGAGATGTAAAGGGAAGCCCAGCTCCTCCTGTCTGAAAGATGGGGGAAGGAGAGAGCAAGAAGGGTCCAGCTACGTGGTCAGTCTGATGTCGGTGCCGAGTGGTCCTCACAAAGCTCCAGCAGGAAGGGGTGTAGAACGCACGGGCTCCGCAAGAGGCTGCTGGGTGGGGTCCCCTGAGCTGACATGAGGGGGCCCAGCCTCCTGAAGAGCACAGAGTCCAGAGCTCAGCGAGAGAGTTTTCCAATCCCCACCAGCAAGGCCCTGAGCTGAGAGCCGCTGGGCCACCCTGAGTCCTGGTGGTGGGGCGAGGCCAGGCTGCAGGGGCCCTGAAGGAGTTGCAGGGAAGACGCTGCAAGCTCTTGGAGGGGCTCAGCCAGTGAGATGGAAGAGAAGCTGGGTCCATCAGGGACCATGCCTCCCAGGTGGGAACCTGCAGGTCCCCCCAGGAATGAGCAGCCACAGCCCTCAGCTCGGAAGCCAGCAGGAAGCCCGGTGCCCACACAGCCAGGAGTATCACCAAGACCCGGAGGAGGACCATCTCACAAGAGGACACTCGAACAGATGGAAACAGGGGAGGCTGGCCAGTGCCCAAGCAACGGATTAAAGAATCATCTGCCTCTAAGCTTTAAACCTCATGGGCCACTTTAGTTGGGTTCTGTTAGTTTGCTCTGTTTCCCTGCAAACAGGTACTTGAGGAAGGCAGGAAATCTGTGTAAACACAACGAGAAACAACATTTTCTCCGCACATCCCAGCTGTGGCAAGTGTCGCCGCAGGTAGGTTATAGGTTGAAGGAAGCACATGTGAGTGCACACGCACCCACACTTGCTGTAACTCAGGAACGGAGCTTAAGGGAGTGAGCGTGAGGGGCCCACAGCTGCCTTCCTGGACATCCTTGCTCAGTCTTTCACACCGGGGCTTGCGGCACCTTTCAACGAGAAACAACATTTTCTCCGCACATCCCAGCTGTGGCAAGTGTCGCCGCGGGTAGGTTATAGGTTGAAGGAAGCACATGTGAGTGCACACGCACTCACACTTGCTGTAACTCAGGAACGGAGCTTAAGGGAGTGAGTGTGAGGGGCCCACAGCTGCCTTCCTGCAGGAGGAGTCCTGGACATCCTTGCTCAGTCTTTCACACTGGGGCTTGCAGCACCTTTTCAGAAGAACGTCCACACACCATGTTTTTTCTTCTTTTTAAAACCACTTTACTGATGTATGACTGATTTACAAAAAGCTGTATATTTAATATATGCAAATTGATGAGTTTGGAGATAGGTATGCATCTGTAGAAACATCACCACAACCAAGTCCTTAACTCCTCTTTGTTCTTTTTTGAAAATTTTTTCATTTTATACTGGACTGTAGTTGATTTACAATGTTGTGTTAACTTCAGGTGTACAGCAAAGTGATTCACTTATACATATATACATGAATCTATTCTTTTTCAAGTTCTTTTCCCATTTAGGTTATTACAGAATATTGAGCAGAGTTCCCCATACACCATTTTAAGAGAGGATTTACCAAGACAGGAAGCTCTTGGTCCTTGAAGCCAAGTCAGCATCAGTGTGGCCAGTTCTCCTCCAGAGGAAGAAAGCCCTGCTGTGCTCAAGGCCCTGAACCACTGCCCGCTTCCAGCATTCCAGGAACCCTGTGTCAGGGAGCTGGTCAGCCACTCGAGAATCAGCATCTTCAAACACATGATTATGGGTGTTACACACACATGATTTTACTTCTGTAACTAATTTTTATCAGATTAAGTGTTTACCCATCTTAGAGTTGTCAGAGCGTAGCAATGGGTGACAGAGTGTCTCCTTCAGGGCATCGCAATGCGGTAGGTGGTCTTGGGGGTCTCAGCACAGTGAAATTGCTCCCCTGGGGAGCTGAAGATGTTTCCCATCTTCCTATCTTCCCTCAGACCATGCCAGGATGAACACTGAATCACACTGACCCTCCCAAACCCTTTCAGAAGTTTCCCAACTCTTGAACTTAAGGTGGAAGCTTGAAAAGCTACACATTATTTTCCCTTTATTGTATTGAATATACTTATCTCTGTATCCAGTATTTCATCTTTTTTTTTTTTTTTTTTTTTTTTTTACTAGTCTCTGAAACAACAGTTGTGAAGGCCTCTTTTCTAACACACTGTGTTGATTTGGGTTTTCCTTACCTTCAACAATGTCTCACTGCATCATCCTTCTCTAACCGTGCCCTGTCACTCCTTTTTTCCCCTATTTTATTTCTCTTATCTACATTTATTTTTATCTCAGCTCAGACACCAGAAGAATTTCGAATATGCTCATTTTAAAGTTTGACATTATCTGTTGGGATCAGAGGTCAGAATCTGTTTGACATTAGGAAAGCTTGCGATGGCCAGCAAATTGAGGACTGTGGGATTCTTCCTTTTGTGGAAGAAGAATGTGCTGGGAGGTTTTTTTGTTTTTGTTTTTGTTTTTTTGGCCGCACCATGCAACTTGTGGGATCCTAGTTTCCCAACCAGGGATCAAACCCGGGCCCCCTGCAGTGGAAGTGCAGAGTCCCAACCACTGGACCACCAGGGAATTCTCAAGAATGTGCTGGGAGTTTGAAAGACCCTAAGCCCTGGAGTTGTTTGTGTTTGGAGTCGGGCACACTGGTCATAGCGCCACTTTTGGAGCAAGGTGACCCCAAGAGTAGCACTGGAAAATGTCATCTCAAGGAGGACCCTGGACATTCCCTTTTCTGATTTTTCTTTCAGAATATCGATGATCCAGACTCTGTAGGACTTCCTGAAGTCTTTCCTGTTGAGCTCATCCTCTGTTGAGCCACGACTTTATCATTTATGGTACCACATGTGGGCCTCTCTTCCCACTGGAAAATTCCCAAAGCAGCCAAAATTCTAAAAAGATAAGCTAAAACACATGGGAAAGGCCAACTGTTCCAAACTATAAATTAAAAAAGATGTTCAAAGAACTGATTGGCTGAGGTCTCAGGCATGGGCACAGCATCTGTCTCCACTGGGGTTTGTCAGGTATCTTCGAGGGGCTCTCTTGGCATTTTGGGTGGAACAATTCTTTGTTCAGAACTATCGCACACATTATCAGACGGTTAGCATCCTGGGCCTTCAGGCACCAAGTAGAATTTCCATGTTATCATGGCAACCATGATGACCCCGACACATTTCCGAATGCCCCCTTGGAGGTGGTCTCTCCTCCAACTGAGATCCGTTAGCTCTGTCCTAAACAGTATGAATGAATGATTTCAGAGCACTTTGTTTAGTTAGAATTTCATGTTTGTAAGCAATTCTTTAGATCACAAGCTACATTTTTAAACTTCCAGTGAGTTGGTAGAACGACCAGATCCAGCCAGAATCGTGCTAGTCTCCCGCTGTCAGCCCTTAGTTGTTTAGACCCTTTCTGCGTGAAGTGTGTCCCCACAGGAGCAGCTCATTAGAGCTTGTTAGAAATGCAAAAGCTACTGGATTAAAAACTGTATTTTAGACAAGATTGCCACTAAATTCATATGCACTTTAAATTTTGTGATGCAGTGCTTTAGAGAATACCCTGGACAGTCTTGTGACAGCTCTTGTAGTTAGACTTTTCCCCACTCAGTGGCACAAATGATTTTGATCCCAACCCCAAATGGTATTAAACACTTCCCATTTGCACTTTGCCATTGTGATGGGAGCAACGACTCTACCAAAGACCCACTGTGTTCCTCACCAGTTTGGGCTCCAACCACATCAACTAAGCTCTCTTATAATTGTGAGAAAGCCAGATTATCAGGTGATCTCAAATATTCCTCTTATCGTCTATGAGAGTTTTTTTCTTTCCCATTATGGTTCATCACAGGATATTGAATATAGTTCCCTGTGCTATACAGTAGGTTTTGTTGTTTATTTTACATAAAGTAGTGTGTATCTGCTAATCCCCAACTCCCAATTTATCCCTCCCCCACCCCAGCAACCACAAGCCTGTTCTCTATGTCTGTGAGTCTGTTTCTGTTTTGTAAATAAGTTCATTTGTGTCATATTTTTTAACTTTTTATTTGTATTTATTTATTTTTTTACAGATTAACTTTCAGACATTTTCTCAATTAAAAAAATTTATTTATTTATTTACTTACTTACTTATTTTTGGCTGCATCAGGTCTTAGTTGCGGCATGCGGGATCTTTCCTTGCAGTGTGCGGGCTCTTCCTTGCAGCGTGTGAGTTTCTCTCTAGTTGTGGCATGTGGGCTCTCTAGTTGTGGCACGCAGGCTCCAGAGCGTGGGCTCTGTAGTTGTGGCATGCAGGCTTAGTTGCCCCATGGCACGTGAGATCTTAATTCCCCGACCAGGGATCGAACCAGCGTCCCCTGCATTGGAAGGCAGATTCTCAACCACTGGACCACCAGGGAAGTCCCTGTGTCATATTTTAGATTCCACATATCAGTGATATCATATGATATTTGTCTGCTGCTGGCCATCTGTATGTCTTCCTTGGAGAAATGTCTATTTAGGTCTTCTGCCCATTTTTTTTTAACATCTTTATTGGAGTATAACTGCTTTACAATTATGTGTTAGTTTCTGCTTTATAACAAAGTGCATCAGCTAAACATATACATATATCCCCATATCTTCCCCCCCCCAAAAAAATGGCTCTGAAGAACCTTGGGGCAGGACAGGAATAAAGACGCAGACGTAGAGAATGGACTTGAGGACACGGGGAGGGGGAAGGGTAAGCTGGGATGAAGAGAGAGAGTGGCATGGACAAATATACACTAACAAATGTAAAATAGATAGCTAGTGGGAAGCAGCCACATAGCACAGGGAGATCAGCTTGGTGCTTTGTGACCACCTAGAGGGGTGGGATAGGGAGGGTGGGAGGGAGATGCAAGAGGGAGGAAATATGGGGATATATGTATATGTATAGCTGCCCATTTTTTGATTGGGTTCTTTGGGTTTTTGTTTTGTTTTTTTTTTTTGTTATTGAGTTGTGTGACCTGTTTGTGTATTTTGGAAATTAATCCCTTGTTGGTAGCATCATTTGCAAATATTTTCTCCCATTCAGTAGGTTGTCTTTTCATTTTGTTTATGGTTTCCTTTGTTGTTCAAAAGCTTTTAAGCTTAATTAGGTCCCATATGTTTATTTTTGCTTTTATTTCCATTACTCTAGGAGAGGGATTTTAGAAGATATTTCTGTGATTTATGCCGAACAGTGTTAATCTACCTATGTTTTCCAGTAGGTTCATTTCTTTTTTTTTTTTAATGCTATGATTTTTAAAAAATGTTTTTTTCCAGCAGGCTCAGCGGCCATGGCTCACGGGCCCAGCCGCCCCGCGGCATGTGGGATCCTCCCAGACCGGGGCGCGAACCCGGTTCCCCTGCATCGGCAGGCGGACGCGCAACAACTGCGCCACCAGGGAAGCCCGAATGCTATGATTTTTAAAAAATGTTAAAATCCATTTGTTTTATTTATTCTTTTATTTAATTTTTTATTTTATATTGGAGCATAGTTGATTAACAATGTTGTGTTAGTTTCAGGTGTACAGCAAAGTGATTCAGCTATGTATATATATGTATATATGTTTTTTTTCAGATTCTTTTCCCATTTAGGTTGTTACAGAATATTGAGCAGAGTTCCCTGTGCTATACAGTAGGTCCTTGTTGGTTATCTCTTTTAAATATAGTAGTGTGTACATGTCCATTTCCTTTTGAGAGAGCTATGGAAGGGAATCTTCCTCACTTCCCTTGATCATCCCTGTGTAGGGAAATGAAGATGACATGACACTACAGGCATGGCCCTGGAGGAACTGGAGTGCTTGGATTAAGCCAATCCTGAAGGCTGTTCTACTGAAGTCCTTCCAGGTGTAGTACGGAGGGTCTAGTCGACTAGATTAGAGTCAGAAAGCAGTGACATGGGAGCTATACATGTAAATGTGAAGCCATTTCAAGTCCAACTCTGGTGTGGCTTGCAGGCTTTTGGTTTACAACAGTAAAATCATCTCTCTGATGTATAGTATGTTATGGTTTAAAAAGTAGTCTCACATTCAGGTCTTGTTTGAGAGTAACTGTGCAAGGCAAGGCCTATGCCCCACTGCACAAGTGAGGGAAGAAAAACACAGTGGGGGAAAGTGCTTGTCCAAGGCCACTCATCTTGTAAGAGGCAGAACTGGAATCTGACCTAAGTTTGCTTCTACATCAAGGTTACTTTCCCTGACATTCCTCCAAACCCCAGGCTGCTCAGATCAAGGCATTTGTACCTACAAACGTGTAATGAGGGCCCAGGCTGCCCTCCAGAGTGGTGGGACCAGGAATCTCTAGATGGTCAGCAAGTAGGAAAGGGCAGGAAAAGTCCCACTGGGATACAACTGCTGTCACTAAGGCTGCTGCCACCATGACAGTATGACCTCTAACATTTGACCCTGCCCAGGTCCTCAAGATTCAGTGGCCCAGGAGCCAACATGTAGCCTCCAGGCTCCACTAGGGCAGGAGAAAACGACCTGGTGCCCCTCATCTGATGGAAGATCCCCAAGATGGACATTAGGGTGCTATGCTAGGGACCCCTAAATGGCAAAGGTTCCCCCAATCTCTAAGGCTCCTGTCATCTCCAAAACTCTGGTGGCAAATGCAATGAATAATCTTTAGTCACCTTCTTCCTCTGGAAGTTTTCTTTCTTTCTTTTTTAATTAAGGCTTCAATTAATTTAAAGAGAATTTAATGCAAAAGATGAAAGTAGAGTTGATGATGGGGTCAGGGAGCTGACCTCAATCAAAAGTTAGGAAAAAGATATATTTGAGCAATAACATCGTTGGATTCAAATTTAGTCCCAGAGCTACAACTGAGTCTGTAAGTGTGTCATTTGGACACATGCTATGTGTTGCACATACCCTTTTGTTTCTGCACAAGCCCAGGCACACCACAGTGGTGTTGTTGCCTTTTGTTTTTAATCCTAGGTTCGTTTTTAGATCCTAAAGCACAAAACAGAATTCAATAAGTGTGAATTTACTTGAACCAAACTGAAAAAAGGTTTTATCAGCCTCTGCAAAATGCAGCTGCAGAATTCTCAACAGTTTTAATTATAACACACTAAATAAATACAAGCAACTCTTTGCTCTGAGGTTGAAATCTCTATCTATTTTTATCTCCAAGCAGATAACAGACCAGAAGGTTACTACACTGTGAGTGGATTATTGAATCTAAGCATCAACAACTCCTTTGACATTATTTTGTACTGCATGCTGAAGAAAATCATTTACCTGAAAATATTACTGTAAACAGACTAAGCAAAAAAATTTAAGACTTTTTAGAAGAAATTTTCTTCCCACAGGCAAAGAAAAAGTAAGCACATGAAAAACACTGCTGTGCACATTGTGCTCTCTCCATACAATGGAATATTATTCAGCCTTAAAAAGGAAAGGGGCTTCCCTGGTGGCGCAGTGGTTGACAGTCCGCCTGCCAATTCAGGGCACACGGGTTCGTGCCCCGGTCCGGGAAGGTCCCACATGCCACGGAGCGGCTGGGCCCGGGAGCCATGGCCGCTGAGCCTGCGCATCTGGAGCCTGTGCTCCGCAATGGGAGAGGCCACAACAGTGAGAGGCCCGCGTACCGCAAAGAAAAAAAAAAAAAAAAAAGGAAAGAAATTCTGACACAAGTAACAACATGGATGCACCTGGAGAACATTATGCTGAGTAAAATAAGCCAGTCACAAAAACACACATACTGTATTACTTCACTCATGTAAGGTCCCTAGAGCAGTCAAATTCACAGAGACAGAAAGTAGAATGATGGCTGTCAGGAGCTGGGAAAGAAGGTTATGGGGAGTTAGTCTTTAATGGGTGCAGAGTTTCAGTTTTGCTAGATGAAAAGAGTTCTGGACATGGATGATGTTGATCGTTGCACAACATTATGAATGCATTTAACACCACTGAACTGTACACTTTAGAAATGGTTAAGATGGAAATATAAAAAGGATCATACACCATGATCAAGTAGGATTTATATCAGGGAGGCAAGGATGGTTCAATATCTGCAAATCAATCAGTGTGATACACAACATTGACAAAAGGAAGGATAAAAATCACATAATTATCTCAATTGATGCACAAAAAGCAATGACAAAATTGAACATCCATTCATGAAAAAAACTCTTATCAAAGTTGGTATAAACTTTCACTATTTGCAGATGACATGATACTATATATAGAAAGTCTCCACCAAAAAAACTATTAGAACCAATCAATGAATTCAGTAAAGTTGCAGGATACAAGATTAATATACAGAAATCTGTTGCTTTTCTATACACTAATAATGAAATATCAGAAAGAGAAAGCAAGAAAACAATCCCTTTTAAAATTGAATCAGAGAATAAAATACCTATAAATTGAGCCAAGGAGGTAAAAGACCTATACTCTGAAAACTATAAGACATTGATGAAGAAAATTGAAGATGATACAAAGAAATGGAAAGATATTCTGTGTTCATGGACTGGAAGAATTAATTTTGTTAAAATGTCCATACTACACAAAACAATCTACAGATTTAAACCAATACCTATCAAAATACCCATGACATTTTCCACAGAACTAGAACAAATAATCTTAAAATTTATATGGAACCACAAAACACCCCGAATTGCCAAAGCAATCTTGAGAAAAAAGAACAAAGCCTGGAGACATCATGGTCCCTGACTTCAGACTATACTACAAAGCTACGGTAATCAAAACAATATGGTACTGGCACAAAAACAGACACATAGATTAATGGAACAGAATAGAGAGCCCAGAAATAAACCTACACACTTATGATCAATTAACCTATGACGAAGGAGGCAAGAATATACAATTAATGAAAAACATTCTCTTCAATAAGTGGTGCTGGGAAAACGAAACAGCTATATTTAAAAGAATGAAATTAGAACATTTTATCACACCATATACAAAAATAAACTCAAAATGGATTAAAGATCTAAATGTAACATCAGAAACCATAAAACTCCTAGAATAAAGCATATGCAGAGCAATCCTTGACATAAATCAAAGCAATATTTGTTTTGGATCGGTCATCTAAGGCAAAGGAAACAAAAGCAAAAATAAACAATGGGACCTAAATAAACTAAAAGCTTTTGCATAGCAAAGGAAACCATAAACAAAATGAAAAGACAACCTACTGAATGAGAGAAAATATTTGCAAATGGTATGACCAATAAGGGGTTAATATCCAAAATATACAAACAGTTCACACAACTCAATATCAAAAAAAACCAAAATTAAAGTTTTAAAAGAACTTTATTAAAAGAACCCAATTAAAAAATGGTCAGAAGACCTGATGAGACATTTTTCCAGAGAAGACATACAGATGGCCAACAGGCACAGGAAAAGATACTCAATATCACTAATCATCAGAGAAAAGCAAATCAAAACCACAGTGAGATATCACCTCACATCTGTCAGAATGGCTACCATCAAAAAGACCACAAATAACAAATGTTGGTGAGGATGTGGAGAAACCCCTACACTGTTGGTGGGAATGTAAATTGTTGCAGCCACTATGGAAAACAGTATGGAGGTCCCTCAGAAAACTAATAGGAGAACTACCATATGATCCAGCAATTTCACCCTGGGACTATATCAGAAGAAAATGAAAACACTAATTCAAAAAGATGCATGCATCCTAATGTTCATAGCAGCACTATTTATAATAGCCAAGATTTGGAACCAACCAACCTAAGTGTCTATCAACAGATGAATGGATAAAGATGTGTCATATATATATATATATATATATATATATACACACACACACACATATACATATATATTTACATATATATATCTCAATATACAATGGGCTACTACTTGGCCATAAAAAAGAATTAAATTTGTAATTTTGCAGACTAGGATGGACCTGGAGTATATTATGCTTAGTGAAATAAGTCAGACAGAGAAAGAGAATGCTATCACTTATATGTGGAATCTAAAAAATACAACAAATAAATGTAACAAATGTAACAAAATGTAACAAAATGTAACAAATGTAACAAAACAGAAACAGACTCACAGATATAGAGAACAAATTAGTGGTTACCAGTGGGGAGAAGAAAGAGGGGAGGGGCAAGGTAGAGGTAGGGGATTAAGAGTTATGAACTACTATTTATAAAATAAATAAACTACAAGGCTATATTGTATAGCACAGAGAATATAGCCAATATTTTATAATAACTTTAAAGGGAGTATAATCTATAAAAATATTGAACCAGTATGTTGTACACTGAAATTAATATAGTGTTGTAAATCAATTATACTCCAGTACAAGAATAGTTAAGATGGTAATTTTTTTCTTTTTGTCAGAGTACTCTTTATTTATTATTTATTTTTATTTTATTGAAGTATAGTTGATTTACAATGTGTTAATTTCTGCTGTACAGCAAAGTGATTCAGTTATACATATATATACATTCTTTTTCATATTCTTTTCCATTATGGCTTATCATATTGAATATAGTTCCCTGTGCTATACAGTAGGACCTTGTTGTTTACCCATTCTACATATAATAGTTTGCACCTGCTAATCCCAACCTCCCAATCCATCCCTCCCCACCCCCTCCCCCTTGGCAAACAAAAAAAAGTCTGTTTCTGTTTTGTAAATATGTTCATTTGTATCATTTTTTTTAGATTCCACATATAAGTGATATATAATATTTGTCTTTGTCTGACTTACTTCGCTTAGTATGATAATCTCTAGGTCCATCCATGTTGCTGCAAATGGCATTATTTCATTCTTTTTTATGGCTGAGTAGTATTCCATTGTATATACGTACCACATAAGATGGTAAATTTTATGTTATGTATATTTTTACCACAACAGAAAAATTGAAAACAGGGACGTCCCTGGTGGTCCAGTAGGTAAAACTCTGTGCTCCCAATGCAGGGGGCCCGGGTTTGATCCCTGGTCAGGGAACTTGATCCCACAAGCTGCAACTAAGAGCCAGCATGCTGCAACTAAAGATCCTGTCACAACTAAAAAAAAAAGATCTGCATGCTGCAGTGAAGTTCCCACATGCAGCAACGAAGATTTTGCATGCCACAACTAAGACCTGGTGCAGCAAAAGAAAGAAAGAAGGAAGGAAGGGAGGGAGGGAAGGAGGGAGGAAGGAAGGGAGGAAAGAAGAAAAGAAAGAAAGGAAGAAAAAATTGAAAACAAAATAAAACAAACAAAAAACCCCATACTGCTCTGAAATAATTTTAAAGAGTAATTCTCCTCTTGACTTTCAGAAGAGCCCTTAGCGAGGGCAGAACTCTCCCTTTCTCACCTCTCTACAGTCACCAGGACCTTGGCGCTCAGGCCATGAAAATGAAGACCCCTCCAGTCACCACCGCAGCTGGGCTCTGGGGACAGTGGGGATCCAAGAACAGAGCGCCCTGGCTTTGTTGCCTGGGACCTTGGTGAGGGCTGCAGGTTGAGGGAAGGCCCGGGGGATTGCATACCTGACCTTGGTCTCACTTCCCTGCTCTTCTCCTAGATGATTCTATCAGAAATGATTTGGGCCCAAGAATGGGCCTGTGATGCCAACTCTGGGCTGAATTCCTCCCCTGCATGTGGGCATCACATCATAGACCCTGATCTTCCGTAGCAGCGTAAGAAAGGGAGGGCGAAGCCGGGAGCAGAGAATAGACGTTGAGAGGTTCACTCACTTATTTTCAAAGCAGGCCACACTACCGATGAGGAAACAGGTGCACGGAGGTGAAGAGCCTTGCTGGAGACTGCACTTCACCCCAGCTCTGTCTGACTCAAAGCTTTGAATTACATCATAATTTCTAAAAGAAAGGGTTAGGGAACCGTTGACCATAACCACTTGCCTTGGCCAGGCATGATGATAACCATTTGCCTGAATTTTCTCACAGTAGGACGTCCTGATAAAGAACTCAGTGCTGCCACCGAAAACAAACCGGGAGAATTCAGGAGGGGCCGAAAGGAGGGAGGGAGAAGAAGATATGTCCAGAATCCTCCTCACTGGAATCCATCTTGGCTGAGCCATGTGCGAGCCACCAGGAAGGACCCTGAGTCAGAGTGATTGGCCAGAGACAACCCGGAAACTAATCCCATCACCATAAAACCCTGAGACTGCGAGCCACGTGGAGAGCAGTACTCCTGGGCTCCCTTACCTGCTGCTCTCCGCCCAGGCGCCCCTTCCCAATAAAGTCTCCTGCTTTGTCAGCACGTGTGTCTCCTCCGACAATTAATTTCCGAGTGTTCGACAAGAGCCCACTCTTGGGTTCCCCTTCCTGCAACAAAAGGGTTGATCCTCACAATTACAATAAAATTAACAAGTGGCCTAAAGGACTTGTTTGGGAAATTCAGTCAAATGACTACATAACAAGTTTAACATCAAAGGCAGCCTCATTGAATGCTTACATTATGTTTTACCATAAGCAGTTATTAAATCACTTAAAGATGTTTCAGGACTGGACAGGTTACTTCTCTATGATGCATTTCTAATGAAAGGAAACATGAACTATTATTATTCATTATAAAATGTAAAACAGGAGATTTCACAGCCAATCAAACCAGAGTTTAGAACTGGATCCTCTTGCACTTTCCCCCACATGTGTGTCAAAGCTGTTCCCTTCTGCAGGCTTCTGCTGGCCTCTGAGTGCCCTGGACCACCAGCTACGGGGTGCTGCCTGCCTGATCTGGCCAAGAACACACCAGGAACACGCCCCAGGGAGAGGCATCATCTTCCATGGAGCTGTTGAAAACACTGGGGCTTGTTGCCATGACTGCCTTCACCTACTCTAAGGATTTATCAAGTGAACAAAAATACATTAAAACCTCAGTGCTTGACTTGGGGTTTTGAAGATCAGTGGCATCTATTGTTGGGATAGATCCTTGGGCTTTCCCAGCTCCTACTGATTGATTGATTAATTGATTGTGGTATGGATACCCGAGGGCTCTGTGCGCAGCCCAGCTCTCTCTCTGTTGCTAATTCTCCCACAGATCCTCGGCTGCAGCTCTGGTTCTTGCCTCTTCATTCACACCATCTGGGACCTGAAACTTGTCTGTCCTGTGGCCCCAGAACCTTGACTGGGCAGCCTCTCCTGTCGGCCCCCAGGGAGGTTCGGCTGCCTTTTCTGATTGAGGGCTGCATGACTGAACCACACAAAGTTGCTATTTTTGTTGGCTATTTTTGTCCTGCAAAAAGGAGAGTTTCACATACTTCACTTTCATACTTCTGGAGGAGTAAACGACCTGCTTTTGTTGCCCAATTCAGGGAACAAATGGTTCCTTCGTCAAAGAACTTTTTTGAGCCAAACAATGCTTGTTTGATGCCTGTTTCCTCTTCAGTGACACGTGTGGCACCATCACAGGAGGACCATATTCTCTCCTGCCTTCCTAGGGAGCTCCTGCCCTTTGTGTGACAAGTGCCCTTCCTCTGGGCAGCTCCACTGTGATGATCTTTTTCTGAGGGTGCAGTGACAAGAAAAACGTGAAATATTGTTCCTGTTCCCTTAAGTAATAAATTACAATTTCTTCCATTTTCTCTTTGGCTAAAAGCTTTACCCAACTTTAACCTTTCTTCTCCATTATGTAAATAGCAAAAAGAAAGCGATGTGTGCACCCAAACTTAGCCTGTTTGGAGCGGGAAACATCACTGACCTCTTTGTTTACTGTCTTAGAATCTTTGCAGCTGATAAATGTGTTTCTTCTTTCAAATGAACTGGAACAGATGAGTTCCCACAAAGCCTGGGTCTGAGCACATCGTAGGAGAATGTGCAGCTTCTCCACGGCTGGTGCCGGCCCATCTCGTAGAAGCTCAGAGGCCCGAGGAGGCCAGCCCCAGCTGGTCCCGGGAGAGGACCATGGTCAGCTCCGTATGCGAAATCTCACTGCCGGAAAGGGATTTGGGGTGCATCATATGAATACATACATACAATTATAAAATAAAAATAAAATAAGCAAAGAAATGGAGATGGAGGAGAATGAAGGTAAAAAGTTGAGGCCACGTTTTTCTTTTTGCCTATTCATATTTTGAGTTTTCTCACTTTCCTTATTGACTTGTAGGAGTTCCTTGTATATTCCAGGTCTGTGCTCTCCAGTGGGGTAGCCACTGGTCCCATGCACCTGTCAGAATGACAATTAATTAAAATCCAGCTGCCCAGACACAATGGCTGCATTTCAAGTGCTCATTAGCCGCCAGTGGCTCGCGGCCAGCACAGACCTGGAACATTCCAGGTCTTTGTCTGACTTCACTCAGTATGACAATCTCTAGGTCCATCCATACTTTACCTATTAAGGTATTGAATCCAACAGGATTTTGCCTCCTTTACACAGTGGGAGGGAGGAATCCATTTACTGAGACAGGTTTCCCCATCGCTGCTGCAAACACATGGGTCTTCTCCCCACTGGTCTGGAGCGCTGATGCTCTCCCAAGCCCGTCCCAGACCTGCTTGTGGCTTGTGGGTCCGTGGCTCTCTCACGGGCTGCATCCACCTCTTTGCTTTTCCTCTGCTGGAGCACGCTGCCTTCTTGCTATGACTCTGTGGTGTGACTTCATATGGGGGGTGTGCCCTGCAACCCCTAGCTCTTCTTTTGCCAAAGTGTCTTAGCCATTCATGGACTCTACCCATCTAAAGGCATTTTAAAATCCATTTTGTGAGTTCCTCAAACATATCTATCTATCTATCTAAAATCGGCAATACTAATGAAATACGCTCCTTTAATTTTAAAAGAGTGTATGAATGGGGCAAGCTCTGATATCTCCTTTTGAACCTAAGAATGAAGCTGCAAGTGTTAACAGTGATTAAAAATCCATTCCATGAAGTTTCAATGATTCTGGAGCACCTGTAAATGCTCATTTCCAAAGTGCTTTGCTTTTGGAGGCTCCTAATGAAGGCAGTGTGTTGCCATGGTAACAGTTACTTTTAGTTAGTACTTTTTATAGATTTAAGGGTTACACCCTGGAGTCTCTTCCTACAAATGAATAAATCTTAAGGCAGTGTGGTACTTCATTTAATGTAGATATTTAATGGCATAGAGTCGACTTGAAAGAACCAGAAATGGAAAATTTTCAGCCTTTGTATTTGATGTAGACACACATTGTTACCAGGGGTACAACATTTTCATCAATTTTTTTTTTTTTTACAAAATACAAGTTAACTTTATCCAATGAAATGTATTAAATATGGATTTAATAAATTATGGCAGAAATATATATGTGTGTCAGGAGTTTGCCCAGATCACTGCTTTTTACCTGGGGGCAGAATCCCCAGTTACTGTTGGGAATCTGAAGACTTGAAGAACGGTGTCTCCTGACCTGATGGGGGGACGTCACAGGCGCCCGGGGAGGAGGGAGCTGATGGGCCTGGGTTTGGATACTAGCTCTGCCCTTTACTTCCTGTGAAGGCTTGAGCTTCAGAGATACGGTAACCCCCATCCTCTACTCTGCAGAGCAACATGATGACTGAAAGAGATCCATGTCAAAAGTGCGGAGGGAAGGCAACAGAGAGTGGTCCTCGGGGGTGCCCGGCACCAGGGAACAGACTGGGCCTTCTGCTTCCATGCAGGGGCCATGGAGCACAGAGGCAAGGCCTCGGATAGGGGGCAAGGGCCTGGGCAGAGGGCCTGGGGCTGGTGGGGTGAGGATGGTCAGTGAGGACAACGGGACGGCGATCAGAGGCCCCAGTGTAGGCTGAGAGCTCTGTACTTTACACAGCAGCCAGCTTGGTGACCAGAGTGTGGCAGAGGGAAGACCTGGCAAAGCTAAGGGACAGAGAGAAGCTGGCACGAAGGCCATGTGTGCCCCCGGCCCAAGGAGAGCAGGGGTGACCTCAGGCAGGGATCTGGGAACCTCAGTCACCAAGAGGAGGCTCCTCTGGGCATAGAGAAGCAGAAGGAAAGGAAGGAGCCAGAGCTTATCCTGAAAGCTTTGATCTTCTCTGATAAACAACTGTTTAAAGAACAGCGATGATCGTAACAATGTGTGGTTTGAATATCTGACATTTGTCCTTTTAAAAAAATTTCAAAATGCATTTATGAGCATTATCTCATTTGGCTCCCACAAGAGCTTTGTGAGCTAGAACAGGCAGACTTTACATCCTTGTCTAAAATAGGAAGAGACCATTTCTAGAAAAGTAACAACCACAATGAAGGCAAAACAATTTCCAGGCCTTATTCTGTGTCCAAAAAAAAAAAAAAAAAAAAAAAAAGAAAAAAAAGTGGCTTCTTTTGCTTCTGTGGTTCAACATCATGGCCAAGGTCAGTCTCATATCAGTTCTCTGAGAATCAGGAGGAAATTGCTGAAAAATGGACATGCCCAGGAGGGGTCCCTTAGACTTCTCAAGAACAGAGCTGATTGTCCAGATGACAGACCAGTTCATTATGCAATGAAATGAAGTATACATGTCCTACAGGTGGTCAAAACAGGGTGCTTCCCAATCTATGAGCTCTCCCACGACTCAACTGGGTGTGGGCTGAGGTTTTGGGACACCTACTGGGAATACAACTCAGCCTATCATCTGGGTCCATGTGACCTCCATCCCAGCTGTCGTATTGTGGTCCCTGATATTTCCACTCCTCCAGTCCCCTAGGGAGTTAGAAGCTTCCCACACGGCCGCCAGTGACACCCACCTCTTGGTATTCATGACTTTGTGTGTATGGGCTGGACCAGCGACTTGATTTTTTTTTTTTTTTTTTTGTGGTACGCGGGCCTCTCACTGTTGTGGCCTCTCCCGTTGCGGAGCATAGGCTCCGGACGCACAGGCTCAGCGGCCATGGCTCACGGGCCCAGCCAGTCCGCGGCATGTGGGATCTTCCCAGACCGGGGCACGAACCCGTGTCCCCTGCATCGGCAGGCGGATTCTCAACCACTGTGCCACCAGGGAAGCCCGGGCGACTTGATTTTAATGAACAAAATACAGCAGAGGTGATGGGGTGTCACTTTTCAGAGGAGGTTATAAAAGACTGTGACTTCCCTCTTTTTCATATACTCCGTCTTTCTGACTCTCCTCACACATTTGCTCTGATAAAGTGGAGAAGGTCACGTGGCAAGAAACTCTGGGCAACCTCCAACTAACTGCCAGTAAAGAAGCCAGAGCCTCATCCTAACATCTCACAAGGAGCTGAATCCTGCCAACAACCATAGGAGTGAGCTGGACTTTGACTGTTCTCCTTTGGAAACTTCAGATGAGACCACAGCCCCAGCTGACATCTTGATTACAGCCTGTGAGAACCCCTGAGCTGTGTAACCCAGCTAAACTGTGCCCTGATTCCTGGCCCACAGAAACAATGAGATGATAACTGTGTTTTTTAAGCCACACACTTTGGGGTGATTTTGGGGTAATTTGTTTTGCAGCAACAGATAATTAATACACCCAGGTTCCAACACTTGGGGCTATCTTTGGTCCTATCAATTATAATAAGGCACGTAGAAGTTCTCCCGCCCTTTTCTCAAGGCCCCTAAATTTATGCTTCTCTGGAATCTGAGGGAAGATATTGGGGAGGAAGATAATGCTTAGGAAGGAAAAGATCACTCCATATCAGCCTCCAGGCACTATTTTCTCTGCTGGACAACCACTCCTCCAGCTTTTTGCCTTCCTTGCTATTCTGCCTTGGACTTTCTATGTTCCAAAACTTAGCTTGAGTCCAGACTGTCTTCTTCTTCATCCTTGACCTGGATTCCAACTCTAGAGCCTGACTGCTGGGGTTCTCAGCCTGACCTGGTCAGCAGATCTTTTATCGCTGCTGCATTTGATGGTTGGTCTGCGGTGTTCTTATCCTCGTACGACACCCACACAGATCAAACCTCCTTAGCAGCCCTGCAGGATGGCCCGATTCCCTGCCTGGGCAGTACACTGCCAGGCCCCCGACTAGCTCTCAGTGCCCAGCCCTGGTGCATGGCTCCCTGACTGCTCTGCTCAAGCTTTTCGTATCACTGACCTTCGCAGGCCTGCTGCCTTACAAGGGTCCCACAGTCTTTCAAAGGCCTGTGCCAAGTTCTGAGCTCCTTCCTCCTCCTTCCACCCTCCTGTCCAGGGAGGTGGGATGGGACTAACGGACGGGCCAGCTCTTCGGGGGAGATGTGAATGCAGCAGCTCCACGGAGAGTTTGGCACCAGGCCCGGCCACTCAGTGGCACCACAGTGACTCACAAAGCAGTGGGGAGTGGGGTTGGTGTCAGAACCAGCCCCCAGGCCCTCTCAGCAATGATGAAGCAGACCGTTGACTTGGAGCCATGCAAACAGAGTAAAAGTTCCTTTTCCTGGCTTCCAGGGATTGCCACAGAGGGATGGATGCCAGGCCACCCTCCCAATCTGTCCTTATCCTGAGCCCTCTGCTCCTGCCACTTTCTAGTCCAGAATTCTTTACTTTACAGAATATTTATTGGGACTTCCCTTGTGGTCCAGTGGTTAAGACTTCACCTTCCAATGCAGGGGGTGTGGGTTCGATCCCTGGTCGGGGAGCTAAGATCCCACATGCCTCACAGCCAAGAAACCAAAACATAAAACAGAAGCAATATTGTAACAAATTCAATAAAGACTTTAAAAATGGTCCACATCCAAAGAAAAATCTTAAAAAAAAATAAAAATAAAGAATAAAAAAATATTTATTGAATGGGTGAACCCCACAGACATTATGTGAAGCAAAAGAATCTGAATGCAAAAGAGTAAATGCTGTGCACTTCCTTTAGATGGCATTTTAGAATAGGCAAAGTTCAGTAAGGTGAAAAATAATCCTACTAGTTGCCTCTGGTTGGTGAAGGATTGCCTGACCAGAGATGTGAAGGAACTTTCTGGACAGATGGAGATGTTCTCTGCCACAGGGTTGGGGGCACCACAGGTGTATGCATTTGCCAAAATCGTACAGCCAGCTTTGTGTTTCTGTCACTAAGTCATTTTGATAGATGTAAGTTTTACCTCCAATAAAACTAAAAAATAATATTAAGTCAGGGCAGGGAGTGGGTAGGTTTACAAAAGAAGCAGAAATGGCAGAATGTGGATAATTCTTGAAACTGGGTAATTGGTGCACAGAGGCTCATTACATTATTGTTTACTTTGTATATGTGTAAACTTTTCCATAATAAGGCATTGAAAAATTATCTACCGAACACATATTCTGTACGAGACCCTAAGCTAAATGACACAGTACAGGCAGACAAGGCTGCAGATACAAAACGTCAATTAAAGATGGAATTTTTACTTACAAACATTAAGTGCCTTGAAAGGAGGAAATGTGGAAAGAAATGCTGACCATTATTAATATCTTAAATTGTTATTCATTAACAACCCCTTAGTGTTGTTTATAATTTGCCACGGATATGTATGCTTAGGAGGAATACTAATGATACTCTCATCAGATCTATAGACAAAATTGCTCGGAGATACCTTGTTTCTTCCCACTTCTATACCTTTGTTTTTGCTATTTTCATGAATGCTTTCTTCCCTCTATCCCTCCAAACCCATGTAAATTCCACTCATGATTTAGCAGCACTACTCAAAACACGGGCCCAGGAAGATGTGGACCATTTACCAGGTTAGTAAATCCACCTGCTCCTTCTTTCATCAAGATTGTCATGTTATGTTATCCTCATAAGAAGAAGGGCAGTAGAACTAAACGTTGTGCTGGGTGATGTAGTTGATTTACATTCTGATTCAGGCTGGATTCTTAGAGCAGCAGCCAGCCCTGGGACCAACACTAGGGCAATGGTTCATTAGATTCACCTGGGGAGCATACAGGTCCACTAAAGCAGAATCTCTGTGTTGTGAGTTCACCACGTGATTCCAATACACAGCCAGTGTGTGAACCAGTGATTTACGAACCGCATAAGTCACTTCCCCTCCAGAAGTTTCTCTGTGCCGGCTCTGGAAGAGTTTTCTTTCATCCAACACCCTCCACGTTGCTGACTTCCAATCTGCTGTCTAAGTGTCTGGGGCCTTGTACTGTTTCAAACAATCATGCTTGGTTTCTTCAATAAGGATGTATGGATATGTGTTTTTGAGGGTAGGGACCATCTTTTTTTTTTTTTTTTTTTTTTTGGGGATGCGGGGCTTCCCCCTGCTGCGGCCTCTCCCGTTGCGGAGCACAGCTCCGTACGCGCAG
>NC_041224.1:36334727-36342815 GCF_002837175.3 Physeter macrocephalus | reverse complement strand
GGGATCCTCCCAGGACCAGGGCGCGAACCCGGCTCCCCTGCATCGGCAGGCGGACGCGCAACCACTGCGCCACCAGGGAAGCCCCTAGGGACCATCTTTTACTTCTTTGTATCCCTCCCAACACTTAGCACTATGGTGCTCAGTAAACATTTGTTCAAAATGTTTTTTTAGAAAACGATCAAGTATTTCCTTATTAAAACTTGCCTGGGGACTTCCCTGGTGGTGCAATGGTTGAGAATCTGCCTGCCAATGCAGGGGACACGGGTTCGATCTCTGGTCTGGGAAGATACCACATGCTGTGGAGCAAATAAGCCCGTGCACCACAACTACTGAGCCTGCACTGTAGAGCCCACAATCCACAACTACTGAGCCTGCATGCCACAACTACTGAAGCCCACGTGCCTAGAGCCCCTGCTCTGCAACAAGAGAAGCCACCGCAATGATAAGCCCACGCACTGCAATAAAGAGTAGCCCCTGCTCACCTCAACTAGAGAAAACCCGTGCACAGCAACGAAGACCCAACACAGCCAAAAAACCCCAAAAAACAAAAAATTGCCTGTATTTTTTAATTATATATATATACATATATATATATATGTATACTCCTATGGTCTGAATGCTTATGTCTCTCCCCCCAATTCTATGTTGAAATTCTACCTCCTAATACCTGAGGGTATTAGGAGGTAGAGCCTTAGGGAGGTGATTAGGTGCCCTTACAAAAGGGACCCCAGAGTGCTTCCTCGTCCCTTCTGCCACATGAGGAGACAGAGAGAAAACAGCTATCTATGAACCAAGAAGCTCTCACCAGACACTGAATCTGCCAACACCTTGATCTTGGGCGTCCCAGTCTCCAGAACTGTGAGAAATAAATTTTTGTTCTTTATAAGCCACCTAGCTGAGGGTATTTTGTTATAACAACCCAAATGGATAAAGACATATAGATATCTATAAATTACTCAAGAATTCTTTCTCAAGGTATTGAACTAAATGATTAATTATTACTGGGACATGCTTTTTCATGAAGGAAATATAAAAAGAGGTAAAATTTAAACATAACTTTTCAGGTATTTAATTTTGCAATATGCCAATTCAATGTATTTCCTATTTAACAGATTCTGTCTATATTATTTTGCTATCCGTCCTCACGCAAACTATTTATATACTGAGTTGTCTGCAGGGGAGAAATTTGTTCTAATGGAGTTACTGGGAGTTGAGGTAAACTGACTCAGGCTTTAGAGAACCATTACCAGTTGACCACAAATGAGAGGAACTATATGTACCTATTACAGATCAACACCAGAATGATCTTCACACATAATGGTGCAGAATTTTTTTCCCAATGAAACATGGAAAAATGTAGCAGCCCAGAGTGAAGTTGCCTTCAAAAGCTCTCTGGAGCGAAACCACTGTGTTCTCCTGGGTGACAGAGCCCAGTGCTAACGTCTATCAGAGAAGCTCCTAGGAACGGCTTCCATTAAACAGTGTATTAACCAGAGCCTGGTTGCTTGTACCACACTGATAAAGACAAAATTCATCCTATCTACCAAAAACATACTTGCCATACAAGACTTAGCAATGAAAATAAACAAAAGCTTTAGCTGTCAACTACAGATACCATGAAGAACGGTGAATTTCGGTTTTTGTTAATGCTCATTTGTCTTTGCTTTTAATTGCTTAGTTGGCTGCAAAAAGTGTTGTTCACATTCCTTTATGATATTGTTTCACTTGCATTTAATTGTGAAAGAAAAGAGAGAATTAATAGCACTTCTCAGAAGCCCACATGTTATTTAACCTAAAGAACTTTACATCAGAGATTTCAGTATGAGTCAAAGAGCATCATTCCTTCATAATAGGGTGATTTAGCAAATTAAAGTTAGGAGAGCAGTAGATAGTGCTGATAAGAATGGCAAAAACGCATTAAGAGTGATTCATTCCTTGAAGAAAAGAATCACAGTCAATGCCAAGTTTAAACACTGTGGAATTTACTAACTATTGCAGAGCACCACCTAGTGGTGATGATATAGCTCCATCCTGGTGTTAAAGGAGGACTGTGGTTTACCTCAGCCTGAAATTAGCAAATCCGCATCTATAGTGGATGACACACACCATGACTGTAAACTATCAAAAAGGTGAAAGGAGAAAGGCATCTTTTATCACTCAAAATTCGTTTAGGGTGAGAAAGTGCATTAATATAGATAAGGTAAGCAAGTTCCAGTAGCTTATATGAAATTTTAAAATGTTCCAGGGTCTCAGACATGTCCAATATGGATTCTCAGTAAATTTTGTTTTAGGATATTGAACAAGTACTGTGGTTACTTTTCTCACAATAATTACTGCAATCTGTCTTATCTGTCTTGAGTTATACCATAGAATATTGAGTACTGCTTTATTTCTGACTCTGAACAAGTGTAATTTGTTCATTTCTTCAAGGGCAATCTGAAAATCAAACGCTTTTGACATGGTAGGTGTCACAGTTATCTTTATTTAATGAGATTTATGGAGGGTGAAAAAAACTTTTAAAGGGATAGTTGCTTCTATGACAACTTGAGGGCATAGCTGAGAGTATTATGGGTAATTTGGACACTTTCTGATCAAATTCAGATATAACAAGGCACTTACACTTAGTTTACCAATATTTCTAATTATAAGCACATTTTCAGACATATAGGGCTCACTGTATTTTAAACATAGACAAGACTCAATGTGAATCTATCATTTTTCTCTTGCTTCAAGCCTTGTTTTATAAAAGAGCCATTGTTTGTTTGGCATGGGTAAACCTAATTTAATCTATTAGATGTCCTTCACAAAAATAAAGGGTCTGAAGAAACAATGTTAATGACTAGGCCTGAAATTATTTTTTAAATTCACAATGTTGTCTATTCTATTTTGCTTACTGACTTAACAAATCTTTAAACAACCTTCATGTGTATTATGGAGATATAACTTATACCATACAGTGATGTGATTTATTGAATGTGAGAGAAATTCTCACATTCAATCTTAATTTCCTTAAAAAGAAAAGATGAGAACAGGTTACAGTGTTTAAATAGTGAATGCTTTTGTAAAAGAGTGGCTAAGTGCAGTCTTTCTCACAACTACTCAACTTTAGCGGCAGCATGAAAGCAGCCATAAACTTTATGCAAATGAGCCGATGTGCCTGTTTTCCAATAAAGTTTTATTTACAAAAACAGGCTGCGGGTTGGATTTGGTCCACTGCCATACTTCACTAACCTTGATCTCTATCATCAGTGGGGAAATTGGTATTTTGATGCATCTTATTAAACCTCTGTTCAATATTTTTTATTATTTATTTATTATAACAAATATTTATTGAGCACCTACTGTGCTCCAGGCACTGCTCTAGGAACTAGGGATACAGCCGTGAACAAAATAAAATCTCTATCCTCACAGAGCTTGCATTCTACTGGGAGAAAACAAACAAACAAAGAAACAAAACATGCAATGCATCAGGGAGTGATAACTGCTTGAAGAAATTAAGGCAGGATGAGGGATGTATAGTTCTAGAGGTGGGAGTGGCACAGTTCTAGAAGGAGTGCTAGGAAAGTTCTCCCGGAGAGGTATGTGAGGGTCAGAAAGAAGCCGCCCCACCCCTCTGCTGCGCAGGAGGTGTTGGTGGCTGTTCCAGGGAAGACAGGAGGGTGGAGTCCTGAGCCAGGAGGAGAACCAGCCAAAGGCTGATGAGCCTGCAGCCCTAGGGGAAGGAAGGGAGGTATCCAGGGGCCAGGGCCAGGGCCTCCAAGGCCATTTTGAGGAGCAAGGACTTTATCTTGGTGTCATGGAGGCCCCTAGGGGCCTTTAAGCCAGGCAGTGAAGTGACTGATTGACGTGTTTATAATCCGTCTCTCTCCCCTGTGGCACCATGGGCTGTGGGTCCAGGACCAAGCAGGGCGAGTTAGGAAGCCCCACAGTCTCCAGGTGCGGGTGGTTGGACTTGGCTGTGTGGTGAGGAGCAGTCAGATCCCGGGAACAGCTGAGGCTGGGACGTGGGATGAGGGGAAGGGAAGCCAGGGGGACCGTCCAAAGACTTTGGACAGAAGTGCCATTTGCTGAGCCCTAAGCAGTCGTGGGCGTGGCAACTGGCAGGGGCCGGTTCCCAGGTGCTTTGCTAGCATCGTTTGGGTTGCCTCTTAGGCGGGAGGCAGCAGATCGGACTGGGCTTCAGGGAGGAGATACCAGTTGGGGAGTGATGGGTAGAGGCCCACAAGGTCATCAAGAGAGCCACCAGGACCGGGATCCCGCGGAGGAGCAGGAGGAGTGGGGAGGGAGGGGGGGAGCGCATCCCGGAACAGCCGAGGAGAAGGCCAGGGATGGAGGGAGGCGGGGTGGGGGGGGTCTCACCACAGCCTTTATGGGGGCGGCAGGGGGAGGGGGAGCGGGCTGCAGAGTAGGTTCAAGAGGAACTGGGGGTGAGGAAGCCAAGCCGGGTGCGTGGAGACCCGGGCCCAGGATGGGTAAGCTTTCACCTCTGCTCACTGCAGGCCAAGCCGCGAGCTCCGTCCCAGGCTGTGCTGGGCTCTGAGAAGGAAAACGTGGATGTAAAAGAGTCCTTCTAGTGAGCGTGTGTGCGGGGGGGCCGGGGGGCAGGGGAGGTGTGAGGGGAAACAATCCATCTATTCTGATAAGCATGAAAACAGGGGCCAGAGTGTGTGGAAACAGAGCTGAGGGTCCCATCCCGGGGGAGGGTCCCATCCTGGCTGCCCAGGTGTGTTGCTGGACAGTGGAGGAAATTTTAGAGTGAGATTCCCAAGGGCTTAATCAACCAAAAAGTGTGGACCCCACACGGGTGGTTTGGCTGTTCCCAATCCACAGTGAGGCCTGGTGGGCAGACCTTCCATCTGTACGTGTAGGTGTTTCCTTCCATCGGTAGGTGTGCTAAGAAGCAGGCCGGCCGAGTCCCGGGGCTTGCAACCCGCGCACACCCTGTGAAGGAGGAGCGCCAGGTCCTTGGACCGCTGTGGGTCTCTGGAAAGGGCACAGAACCAGGGGCCTGGAGCCAGTGCCTTCAGCCCTGAGCCTCAGCTCCTAAACCTGCCACTTGGGGATAATCGCACTTTGAGGTGTGGGGAGAGGAGTTACGATAACACATGGAAAACGACTGTGCCCGGAGCAGGCTGTGGGTGTGTGACGAGAGTGTCCTCTGAACTCTGCAGGAGCATCCAGACCCACCCGAGAATTATGACCTGACGCCAGAGGTGAGGCTCGTCCCTCTTGAGTGAAATATTTAGGTATAGGACACGCCCAGCATTCTTTCCATTCATCCCTCATTGTCCCTTTTCAATGCATTTAATGATTGTAAACAGAAACACAGTGTCAGCTGGGCTCCTCCCTGCCTCCGGCAGCCTCATCCAGATGCAGCCTGCCTGCTGCCTGTGTCTGGGATGCCATCTGGGCGTCCTCAGGACTGCTGCTGCCTTCTCATGGGTGGAGCCGCACGTCCTGGATACTGTTGCCTTGGTGAATTCACAGTGCTGTGTGTGGGTGGGGGGGAAGAATCTCTGATTTAGTCTCTGCTCTTAAACATTGAGGTTACCCCTGATGAGGCTTAAAATTAAGACTTCCTCTCTCTTTCGTTGTCTTTTTCTTCAGTGTATGCGTCTGTGAGCAAGGAGTGTTCTTTTTTTGGCAGGTGAATGAACAGAAAAAGGAGAAAAGCACACGCTTGCTGTGTCCAAGTCAATCCCCTCTCTCTAGCCCTTCACGGAAAGGAGAGAGAAACATCACGAAGCATGCGGGGTACTTTTTCTGAAATCAGGTCCCAGTGCTGAGTGGGAGGACCCACTTCGAGGGCCTCCACTCCAGCCTGACTTCTGCGCTGTCCTGGGGTAGAGGTCCTGCTCCAGCCTCCTCTGCCAACGGTGAGCAGGAGGATGAGGGGAGAACGGTGACCCCACCGGGCACAGAGCAGGGCCTTCGCCACAACCGCTGTGCAGCAGACGTACGCACGGATGAAATGTCTTCTAACAGTTGGTGGAACCCAAGTTGATTTTGCTGCTAGTGTGGCAAAACTCAGACAGGAAAGACACTTTCCCCACCTCCTAATAAAATCACATAGTGCATCTCTAACTTATTCATTAATTCACAGAAACTGGATATAAATTTGGGGAGAGGAATTATCATATTACTGCCCTTCTCAAGAGGCATATTTAGGAGCTGGCCATACAGGTGCTTAATAATACCTACTGTCATCACTACTGTGATGAAATAACCTAATGAGGTGTATTTTTCACAGGACTCCATTCAACATGAGTATGAGATGATCAATTATTATTTTAGACCAGTGTTTCACAGATGCAGAAAAATCGACATATTATAGGTTATTTTCTAATGCAAACAGAATTTACGTTATGCACTTTGCAGGTTAACCTAACAGACATATCTATTGTTCTAGAATGTAGAACATGTTTATCCAACATGTAGGGCCATTTTAACTCTTTAAATCATGGCAAGATACAGTTGGGAGTCTGCAGAAATTGTTAGCAATAAACAGTGAACACAGAGGGAGTGATGATAAAATTATAAAACAACACAGACAGAATGTCCAGTGATGGCCCGGCAGGGAATGTTCTCCACATGCTCTCCAGCAGGGTTGGGGGTACCCTGCTTAGAATTTCAGGCTAGAAAAGGACAGTGAGGTCAGAGAGAAGACAAGCAATGCACAGAAGGGAAAAACAGGTCAGGGGAGGCTGGTGAGAGCACAGGTCCCGTCTCTGGAGAGAAGGGCCAATCTAGAGATATGGGTGGGATCGGCCGCAACTTTTCCTTGGGAAATGGCTAAAGTCATGAGCTTAGTCTTCAGCTCAGAAGGGCCTGAGGCTGGGGGCAGGGGGAGACGCACCTAGACCACTCCAGGGCACGTCTCACCCCACGTGCACATGTATCCACACAGACATGGCCCTGGGGAATGGGGGAAAAAGAGAAGGTGTTGAGCCTCCCCAGGAATCAGGAAAACCGAAAGCCTTAGAAGCTCAAAGAAAGCACGCTACAGCAGGGTGGCTGCTTTGGAGCTCAGAGTTCCCACTCTCTTGGGGTCTGACAAGAAGTTATGACCCAAGGACCTTCTTTCCATTCTTACACTATCCCTGGGTGGGGGGCCGGGGGCGAAAAAGGAAAGGGAGACAAGAAAGAAGGATCTAGGCCTCAGGGAAAGGCAGGAGGGGTCAAGAAACCATAATCGAGACGCTATGTTTGCACACAAGACAGAAAGTTGAAACCAAGATGTTCTGCTGCTCGTATTAACTCAGTGCATGGGCCTCAGGCCCAGGGGGACTGAGAGTGCAGAAGTGGCCGCAGGCCCGGTGTGCATGGCCAGATGCACAGAGGAGATGCCGGCAGCCCTGGACTGGACTGTTGTCTTAAACGGAAAGAGAAGCCAAGAGGAGGACGCAGTGAGCAGGCGGCTGAGTCTTAGCATGAGTTGAGCGCCAACTACATGCCGGGCACAGAGTAGTCTGGGCACAGAGAGGGAAGAATGGATCAGGAGAGGCTGCTTCACGCATTTTTGTGCATTTAACCCTCTCTCCCCCCAGTACTTAACGAGGCAGCTACTGTTTATTATTCTCATTTTCCACAAGAGAAACTCAGGGATGGAGAGGTTAAACAGCTTGCCCAGGGCTACACAATACTTGCGATGCTTATTTTTATGTGTGAACTTGTCTAGGCCGTGGTGCCCAGGTGTTTCGTCAAACACCAGTCTAGATGTGGCTGTAAGGATATTTCTTAGGTGTGATTAACATCTAAACCAGTGGACTTTGAGTAAAGCAGGTTACCCTTCACAGTGTGGGTGAGCCTCACCCAATCACATGAATAAAGAATAAAGCCAAAGCCTTCCTGAAATAGAAGGAATGCTCCTTAAGATTGCAACATAGAAACCTGCCAGAGTTTCCAGCCTGCTGCCCTGTGGAATTCGGACTCAAGCCTCAACATCAAGTCTGATCTGGATTCCCACCCTGCCAGGGCTTGCCAGCTCCCACAAATGCACAAGCCAATTCCTTAAAATAAATTTCTCTCTTTCTCCGTAGGGGTGTGTGTGTGTGTGTGTGTGTGTGTATCTCTCTTTTTCCGTAGGTA
>NC_041224.1:36315671-36334100 GCF_002837175.3 Physeter macrocephalus | reverse complement strand
TGTGTGTGTGTGTGTGTGTGTGTGTGTGTGTGTGTGTGTGTGTATCTCTCTTTCTCCGTAGGGGTGTGTGTGTGTGTGTGTGCGCGCGTGCGCGTGTATCCTTTCTCCCTACTGAAAACAAGAAGTAGATGGGGAAAGAAACAAAAATCACCTCTTTGACAAAAGGTGCAGGCACCTGTCACCCTGGGTCCTGTTCTGGGAAGGGCTGGGATGCCTGGGGGCCGGCCTTGGGCCTGCTGGACACAGCTGGGAGGACACTGCGCTCTCCACAGAGGGGGCTCATCTGCAGGAGAAGCGCTCACACAGGGAACCCAAGCCCACCCAGGTCAGCCTCAGGGGCCCCTGAGAGCTTTGCCCCAAGACTAAATGGGTTCTCCATGCAGCCAGAAAAAGGATCAAAAGCAGGATGTATACTTTCCAAGTGAATAGACTATGATAATGAGGCCCCAAGTACATATTTAAGTTAATAAGCCCTATGAATGGAAAAATCGATTACATACGCTAATTAAATACATTAAATGTTGGCCTGTGCACTTTTTCCACAATGCTTACTAATTAACACAATGTAGCTATTTATAAGCAAGCCATAAGCAAATTAAAGAAAACGGATGGTTTACATTTTTCATGCCTTTTGGAGGGGGAAGGATTTTGACTGGAGTAGAAACCATTTTGACAGCTGCTTTCAGTTCTTGGTTTATTCAAATCCTTCCCATCAGCGCGTGTATCTGCAAGAAACAGCCGTGAAGGCTGAGCACAGTCCAAGTTTCATTGTAGCCCATAACATACGTAACCTGTGAGCCAGAGAAGCAGACGAAGGCCACTCATATTAGAATACTTCCAGAACGTCCCATAAAAAGTTGAATATTCAGGGGTTTTTTTGAGGGTGAAAGCATTAGAACACATTTTAGTGGATCACTGCATGATTCCTTTTTTTTTTTTTGGCTGCACTGTGTGGTTTGTGGGATCTCAGTTCCCTGACCAGGGATTGATCCCAGGCCACAGCAGTGAAAGACCGGAATCCTAACCACTAGGCCACCAGGGAACTCCCCACTGCATCCAGGACATTCAGATGTTAGAATTTTACCACTGAAATGCAGAGTTATCCGGAAGGCTCTGAAAGTGCAGTTTGGGGCTCCAATAAGGAACAAAACCCCGGGGCAATTAGGAGCATGCTTCCATGGCATCCAGGGTCTGAGATTCATGTGCTCTCCAAGAACCATTTTTCTATACTGCGGAACAACCCAAGAAGCCACACAGTGGCCTGGAAACATCCTTGAAAATATGGGCATCAGCAAAACGATTTGTAAATGGTCAGGGGTCAGGGTGAAATCAGAGCTACGCGGGGAAGAAGAAAACGGAAAAGAAAAACATAGGACTTTTCAAAAGCTGCAAACACATGCAGAATGTGAACATACTTGTTAAATAATTGAAGACTTTCTCGATCCTCAGTCTCAAGGACACTGCTAGGTTCAGGCTGAGTTCCAACCCTTGCTTTTTCCTCTGCAGCAGCTACATCTTGCAGGATCCTGCAGGTCTGCTCTGCGTCGTAACATAAACAGGAATCACAGTTCTGGCAAGACGCTCTCCCACTTATCCCTGCCTTGCTTCCCTTCGCTAAAGTCATCTCTTGCTGGAGACGTGGCCATTCCAATAGTGCAGAGAAGGTCAAACAGGATTCAGGCCACACTTTTCTAAACAAACGCCCGTTAGTTCATTGAAATACGGATTATTATAAGTCCTTCAATTGCTCCTTGGGGCTGGGAAGAAAGGGCCGTTTTTCAAAAGCCCATGTCGGTATTTTTCTGAGCACAGGGCTTTGGAGTAAATAAATACTCACATTCCTTGCAATACGTAAGAATGGGTTTCATGCAAACAGGGAAGAAGGAAAAGGAGGAGCCAGGATCCCTTTCAAATGTGGCTTCTCCTGAGCTGCTGACCCAGGACCCCCATGGCCTGTGTGGGTTTGGGAGGCAGAGGTACGTGAGGTTCACCAGGAAAGCTCATCTTCTTCCTCTCTGGGACCTGACTGTGATTTGGGGCAGCAGCTTTACCGCACGCCCGATTCAAACCCTCTGAGACTTTGCTCCCTACAAGCCTCTTTGTCCCACCTCCCATTCGTCACAAGAAGCCATCTTCCCTAACAAAGAGCTGATGGCATCCAATTAAAACCCTCCGTGGGGCACCTTCAGCATCCAAGGCCACCTGCCGACCTCTCTGCCCACCCCGGCCTGCACCGGCCCTTGCGCTCACGTGCTCCTGCTTTGTCATGTCCCCCTCCCGCTCCCGCTCCTGGAAGGCAGCCCGCATCCTCCCAGCGCACGCCCAGTGCTGGTCACATACTTGCCAGGTACAGGCATGTCGTGATCTGTGTGGCCACAAGGAATCGCATCGCAGTGGAAGAGCCCACCCAAGAACCGGGCCGAGGGAGAGGCTGACTCTGCTCACACTTACATGGTCCTTCCAGCTCTAGATTCTGCCTGTCCTCCCAGTGCACAAGGGTGGGAATAGGAGAAACGCAGTGCCCGCCTTATGGTGCCGTAGGGATGAGCCTTTCGCCCTGTGTGTGGGGTTCTGCCCCGTAGTTAGGGGTGTCAGGCACTCTTTTCATCTCTATGGGCACAAATGACCTGTTGTAACAACTAGTGCTTCTGCAAAGAACATGAAAATGTGGACATAGGGACTTCCCTGGTGGCCCTGTGGTTAAGAATCCACCTTCCAGTGCAGGGACGCGGGTTCTAACCCTGGTCAGGGAACTAAGATCCCACATGCCGCGGGGCAGCTGAGCCCGTGCACCGCAACTACTGCGCCACAACTACAGAGCTCACACGTTCTGGAGCCCGTGTGCCTCAACTAGAGAGAAGCCTGCGTGCCACAAAGAGCCCTCATGCCACAATGAAAGATCCCACGTGCCACAGCTAAGATCTGATGCTGCCAATAAATAAATAAATAAATAAATAAAATACGGCCGTAAAACATAGGACACTGTAGTGCACCTGGGCCCTGGGATCTCATTAGCTGTTGATACTGAGTGAAATACAGTAACTTCATGCCTCCACCTTTACACCAATTAAATCGTTTTGCCTTCGCAGATGCTGCAAAGCATAACTGCTAATTTGGATCCTTCCCGCGTGGTCACCCTGGGACATATTTGTTTATGGTATGTATGTCTAGTGATGGCAGCTGGCCTTGTGTGTATTCTAAGGATGGCAAGACCTCCTAGGCATTTACACAGGCTGATTCTACCCCCATACAGTGAGAGGAGATGGATTTCCTTCTGAAGGGAGGTGTGATAGCCCATCATAAAGCAGCCCCTTCTGGGCACCTACAAAGGGTGAGCCCCATGGAGCACAGGTGGGTCACCCCATGCTGGAAGGAAGTGAACCTCTGCAAAGAACTTACAGAATAGCCCAGAACAGCCCAGAATTATGACCTAGGGAATCACCTACAAAAGTTACTTTAAAACTCTAAATTCTGACCGCGGACATCAAATTCAGGAAGCAAAAGAAGTTGGAACATTTTAGAATTTGATTTCTGAAAAATAATCTCTCCAGTTAAATTCTGATAATGTTATTGCTACATTTTTTTTTTTTACAACTTTTAATTTTCAAGTAGTTTTAGGCTCGAGTAGAAGTTGTAAATATAATACAGAGAGCTCCCATGTACCCTTCACTCTGCTTCCTCCCATGATAATGTTTTACATAATCCTGGTTATGTATTGAATAATGAATCAACCACTGAAACCAGAAAACTGATATTGGCACAGTACTAACCTATAGACATTATTCAGATTGTACTAGTTTTTACATGCACTCTTTTTTTGTGGTTTTTTTGTGGTTCGTGTATAGTTCTATAAAATGTTGTCATCAGTACAGATTCGTGTAACCACCACCACAATCAGATTATTTCTTTTACAATTCAAATACTTGTATTTTTGCTGAGGAACATGTTCAAATACGCAGAAAAGTATAGAAAATAATATACGAAATATAAGAAATAGCCATGTTTCCAACTCTGTATTTAACAAGTGTTAACATTTTCATACATATGCTGCAGAATATTTTTGTTACTTTTTAAATTTAAGTAGAGTTGATTTACAATGTTGTGTTGGTTGCAGGTGTCCAGCAAAGTGATTCAGTTATATATATGTGTATATATATACACATATATATATTCTTTTTCAGATTATTTTCCTATATAGGTTACTACAAAGTATTGAGTATAGTTCCCTGTGCTATACCGAAGGTCCTTATTGGTGATCTATTTTATATATAGTAGTGTGTATCTGTTAATCCCAAACTCCTAAATTATCCCTCCACCCCCTTCCACCTTTGGTAACCATAAGTTTGTTTTCTATGTCTATCGGTCTATTTCTGTTTTGTAGGTAAGTTCATTTGTATCTTTTTTTTCTTAGATTCCACAAATAAGTGATATCATATGATATTTTTCTTTCTCTGTCTGGCTTACTTCACTTAGTATGATAATCTCTAGGTCCATCCATGGTGCTGCAAATGGCATTACTTCATTCTTTTTATAACTGAGTAATATTCCATTGTATATATATACCACATCTTCCTATCCATCCATCTGCTGATGGATACTTAGGTTGCTTCCATGTCTTGGCTATGGTAAGTAGTGTGGCAATGAACATTGGGGTACATGTATCTTTTCAAGTTATGGTTTTCTCTGGATATATGCCCAGGATATGCTTCAAAATTTTTTAAAGAATTAAAATGTTAAAGATACAACTAATACTCTACCTGATCCTTTTCCCTCTCCCTCTTCCTTTTCAGCCAAGGTTATTTCTTTACAAGAAAAGAATTAAGCAACAAATAAACAAAACTCACTATGTAATTGACCCTTACCTAAAAAGTTAAATGATTACTGTAATAGATATTCAGGCTATTTTTGACTTATCAACATTTTAAATTACATTGTAAAAAATATTTACCAAAGGGGTTTTCTTTTTTTTACTGTATGATAGTTATTTAATAGCAATAAAGGACTTGGCAATAAAAAATAAAGGACTGCATTGTTCTTGTTTACCACAGTACTACATAAAGTTGTATAGAATCAATAAATGAATGGATGAACAAATAGTCCTCTGATAAATTTATATTAATTACAACCTGAAATATGTATAATTATTTATATTACATGATAGCCTAAATAATGTATAAATAAGAAGCCATTTATAAATATCCACTTTCACCATCTTGACCTGGTCCATGGATGGAGCATTTTACTGAACATTATAATTCACAACTATCTTAAAAACCAAGGATAATTTTTCCAATGAGACAAATCTTAAAATACATGTAACTATTGTAAAGCTGGGATTCTTATGGTTCAGGCTAATGAAGACCAACAACCAAATACTTTCTGCAATTCTCAAAGACTTGAGTGGTACACATGTACACAGGCCACAGAATCATGATAGGGATCTCCTTCGTTTGCCTCTGCTCCCATAGTCCTACAACTGCCCCAGAACATCTGCTGTCATTGCTTTTCCCAAACCCACCTCCTCTGTCCAGTTCTGTGTTGCTTTTCTCTCCCACACTCACCTTCCCTTCCCCCACTCTTCATTCCTTTAACGTACTGATATTGACAAACCCAAACCCTTTCTCTTTAGAAGGAGGGAGGTAGGGAAATCAGAACCGGCAATTACAGGGCTCTCTTTGGAAGGCTAGCAGATGAGAAACAGCTGAGAAGACTCCCATGCTAACTTTTGGAAATAACAGCTTTTTTTGAGATATAACATATGTACCATAAAATGCATCCTTTGAAAGTAATGAAATCCAGTGGGTTTTAGTATGTCATAGACATACTCAGCTTATCACCACTACCTAATTTCAGAATGTTTTCATCACCTCATAAAGAAATGCTGCACCCAATAGCAGTCTCTCCCAATCCCCTTACCTCTAGCCCTGGGCAACCACGAATCTACTTTCTGTCTCAATGGATTTTTCTGGACATTTCATATGAATGGAATCACACAATATGTGGCATTTCATAACTGGCTTATTTCTTTTAGCATAAGGTTTTCAAGGTTGATCCATGTTGTAGCATGTTTCAGGCCTCCATTACTTTTTATGGCAGAGTAATATTCCATTGCATGGATATACCACATTTTGTTTATCCATTCATCACTTGATGGACATTTGGGTCATTATTTCTTGGCTATTATGAATAATTCTGCTGTGAACATTCTCACACAGGTTTTTTCTGTGGACATGTTTTCATTTCTCTTGGGAGTATACCGAGCAGTGGAATCCTGGGTCATATGGTAACTCTTACATTTTAAGGAACCATGGCAATTTTTGTGCCTTTACCTATAAAACGAAAGCTCAGGCCAGCTTCTATTAACTGAAACTTAATCTATTAATAGTTTATGCCTTGCAATTAAAAGTCCTCGTTAAAATCAGAAAGGTGCAAATCATTCTATGAGACAACTGAAGTCATCCCCTAGGCTGTGTTGTGTAAGGTTTTATGTGACACCATAAGCATTTACTTCTGTATCATGAGACTTTAGAGAGAAATATTGGATCTTTTTATTAAAATAAAAATCAATGCTGCATTGGAGCACATTCTTAAAGAGTGAGGTTGTAGTGCCAGATATTTTAATTAGACCATCATTAATCTTAACACTTCTCAGAGCAAACCATGTTCTTACCTTGAAGGTAAAGAAAAAAGCAGGTGAGCAGGTAAGGGCAGAATTCCTCCAGATGAGAGCAAAAAGCACAGAAAGCCTTTGGCCCTTTGGAGCACAGCTTCAAGAAAAAAGAGTCCACTCTCTCCAAAGAGCCATCCCGGGAGAGGATCTGGTTGCACTCCTGCAAGGAGAACACACCATCGTACACTAAGTGTGGGAGCACCCAGCTCACGTCCAAGTCCCTCAGGATCCTCTCTTTGTAACTCCTGGGGATCTCCGAGAGCTGCTCGGCCCTCCTCTCCTTTTCTCTCTGTGTCGTTGGCTCGCAGTGATAGAACCAAGACCCGGCCCCTGTCTCTGCCGTCCTGGCACGTGGAGGGCCCGGGAAAGGGCTCCCTCCCGGTCCAGGCAGCTCCGCGGCCTCCGTGGGCATCATCCACACCGCACAGGCATCTGCAGGCCGACTCATCCCACCGTCTGGAGAGATTGCAGGTCTTCGGGGAGAGGGGGGGCCTCGGATTAAACCTGCAGTGCTGGCCGTCGTGGCCTAAGAGGATTGCCCTGCACCCGTGAGCCCCTTGCAGTGGTGAACTTGGAAAGATGAACAAGACGCAGCCTGGGTGAATCCCCTTCAGCTGAAATTCGTCCCCTGGTCCCCAAGTGAGCACTTCCCCAGGCGACCCCTGCATCCCCCCAAATGATTATTTTCAGCATCACAAACGTAACAGGCTCATGGTCTATACTGAGGGGTCTCCTTGTGATGCTGGAAGCTGTGTCAGGACCCGACTACTCATCTCTCTGGCCTTCTCTCCCCTGTCGTTGGGGGTTGGACATGGCCTGACAGCCAGCCTGGCTGCGGACACGTGGAGACTTAGCCAAAGCCAGCTGTTCAACAGAGCATTTTGGTTTTCCCAAACTGTCTGCTAAGTGCTGTTTCTTAGGGCATGGTTCTTTTTCTTTTAGAAATTGGGACACTTCTGTGTGATGGTTTGGTTAAATGATTCAGTCCCACAGATGACTCCCCTCCTCTGATCCAACCCCAGTGTCCACTTAATGGAGTTATTGCCGGGTCAGGGGAGGCCTCTGCCCCGAGCCATGCCTCACTATGCACCACGCAGATGCAGGATGATTGCTTGCTCCACCTGCTGGAGCTGCCAGGCCTGACTCACCTCAGGATGCTCCCTGGCTGCGTCTGCAGGTGACCTGTTCTTCTCTGGCCTGTCCCTCTCCCTCTGCCCATGAGATGGAAGTATAGCCTTAGGGTCTTTCTCCCACTCACATTACCGTGTCTTCTCTCTAAAAGTCACCCTAGGATCATTCACCCAACAAGGACCTGCTGTATAGCACAGGGAGCTCTACTCAATATACTGTGATAACCTATACGGGAAAAGAATCCGAACAAGAATGAATATATGTACATGTATAACTGAATCACTTTGCTGTACACCTGAAACTCACACAACATTGTAAATCAACTACAATCCAATAAAATTAGAAAAAAAAAAGCGCAGATCATTCGCAGGTGAAGAGAAATGATTTAAAAAAGCCCAACTTTTAAAAACGGCTTTCCAGTTAGGAAATTGATGAAAAGATCTGCAATTCTCGTAATATTCTTGCCAGTTCCATTTATAGAAGCAATTAGATATTTTTCTACAGTATCTGGGTGGAAGATTTGCTTTTCAGAAATCCAGACTCCCTTGGGGTGTTCTGGTGATGGTGCTTTTCCTGGCTTTGCTTCTGACCTCATGTGTGACCTTGAGAAAATAATTCTATGTCATCATACTCCTTTGTGTTAACCATGTATTTCTGATGTTTTGACATCTTGGGGCCTTGATGACTCCGAAGAGATTGCCCCCCGCCCCGCCCCGCCCCCAGGACTGGCCAGTTCCTAGAGACAGCAAAGAACTCACCTGCAAGCACAACTTTCGTAGGCAAGTCACCAATCCGGAGTCCACACCCCCAAACACCACCTTTATGGGGCCCTTACACTTGGGGCCACTCTCTACCTGCCCTAATGACCCCAGGGCCAGGTATCAGACAACTAGGGACAGCCCCTCTGTCCCACAGCTCGCTGAAAGTATTCAAACTAGCCCATTGTAAGCCTGCTTACCCTGCCTCACCTGTTCCTTCCTGCAGAAATCACGAGCCCCACACCTCCCTCCTGCTCCTCCTGCTCTTCCTGCCTCCTGATGGACCCCCAGTGCTCCCCCATGTGCCCCTGCTTGGCACGGAGCCCCCGCTCCTCTTGGGAACTGTAAATGACAAACCATCTTTTCAGTGGCCGTGGTCTCCTGATCTGTTGGTCTCACCCTGCCTGAGTAACAATAAACTCGACGCTTAAAAACATCCATTGAAAGTACAAAGCTGGGGCTGAGCTGTGACAATGCTGTAAAGCACTTTGAGTGTCGTAAGAACTGGACCGGAGGTCACAGAACCCCTAACCCTAACTACATTCTTCTGCACCAGCAGTGAAGATCATGTGCCCCACATTGAAACTTCTAAGGGAATTAGTGCCATCTTGTGGTATTTTTATAGTCTCTCAGGCCATTTCTTTTTCTTAGACTTTATTTTTTTAGAGCAGTTTTAGGTTCACAGCAAAGTTGAACAGAAAGTACAGAGAGTTCCCATATACCCCCTGCCCCACACGCCCACAGCCTACCCTATTATCAACACCTCCACCAGAGGGGTACATTTGTTACAATGACGAACCTACATTGACACATAATTATCACCCAGAGTCCCCAGTTCACTGTTGGTGGTTTACATTCTGTGGGTTTGGACAAATGTGTAATAACATGTATCCATCATGATTGCATCAGATGTAGTTCCACTGCCCTAACATCCTCCGTGCTCCACCTAGCCATCCCTCCCTCCCCTCTAACATCTGGCACCCACTGATCATTTTCCTGCCTCCAAATTTTTGTCACAGGCCATTTCTACTCTAAGATTTTCTTTATTTTGTTGCCGACCTTGTGCTGAGCATGATACAAAATAATGGTGAGCAAGACAGACAACTTCCCTACCCAGAGAAAAGGTCCAGGTAGGGAGAGAAAAAAGCCAGGTAACAAATAAAATAGTTACAATATTGTTGAAAAAGATGCTGAGAGGAAATGGGGATAGGGATACCTTAAATAGAGTGGAGAGGTGGCACACGAGCTAAAACCGCCAGGATGAAAAGAAGTCAGATGTTAATAAGAGTGGATGGAAGCTATAAGCAGGCAGAGACTCAGAATGTGTAAAATCTCAGAGCAGGAGAGTGTGGGAATCATTGGGCATCTGAGGGCTCCATGAACCAGCATATGGGGTTGGACCGTGTGGTGTCAGGGAGCGATGTTGGAAAGGCCGTCAGGAGGTCAATCTTGTCAGCCTGCTAGGTCCTGATAAGAAATTTGAGGCTTCCCTGGTGGCACAGTGGTTAAGAATCCACCTGCCAATGCAGGGGACACGGGTTCAAGCCCTGGTCCGGGAAGATCCCACATGCCGCGGAGCAACTAAGCCCGTGCACCACAGCTACTGAGCCTGCGCTCTAGAGCCCGCGAGCCACAGCTACTGTGCCCACATGCCACAACTACTGAAGCCCGTGCTCCGCAACAAGAGAAGCCACCACAATGAGAAACCCGCGTGCAGCAACGAAGACCCAATGCAGCCAAAAATAAATAAATAAATTATTTTTAAAAAAAAGAAAGAAAGAAATTTGGATTTTCCTCCCCTTGCAGTAGAAAGCTCCTGAAGGCTTTACCTGGAGGAGAGAGATCATCTGATGGAAGTTTTCAGAACTGCTGTTAATTTTCAGAAGCCTCACGTTTGAGGCTGGTAACATTTTTTTTACCCTTTGCTTTATCATTTGTTCTCTCTCCCTCTACAATACTTTTTTCTGAACTATCTGGATGTAGGTTATATACATCATGACCCTTTACCCCTAAATTCTTCGGCTTGCTTTTACTAAGAATGGAGATAATCTCTTATATAACCTTAGAACAATGGCCAACCTCATACATCCACATTAATCCTTTTCTCTAATATTGCATTCCTATTCTACTTCTGTCTGGTTGATCTAATAATGTCCTTTATAGCTTTTTACCCCCCAGATCTGATCCAATCTGGGGTCAGATATTGCATTTACTTATCATGGCTTTTTAGCCTCCTTTAATCTGGAAATACAAACTTTAATCTACAAACTTTATCTTTCACAATGTTGACATTTTTTAAGAAAACCATTCCTCCTCCCCCTCATGGCCATTTTGTTAACACTATGCTCCTCATTTTGTGTTTATCTAAGGTTTCCTTGTGATTATATCAGGGTTATGCATTGGGGGAGTGCATGATGTCCACCTGTGCCTCATAGGTGATGTTAAGTTTTATCACGCAGTCAAGGTACTGCATCATTTCTCAACCGTGTAATTAGGTTTTTTTTTCCCTCTCCCTTGCAACTAACCAACAGTCTGTAGGGAGACACTTTGCAAACCTTAAAAGTATCCTGCTGCTTCTCAGAAGGCTCCCTAGATTGTTTTTGCCTGATCCAGTCTTTACTATGACAGTGGCAAAGGTATGATTTTTCAATTACACGTTTACCTCTGCATTTACCATGTAGCCCTCTTATCAGTATGAATTCCTATATTTTTCAATGGTTTACCATTCACTACTGTACTTAATTGTTTTTGCTGTTCAAATGGTCCCAAGTGTGGCCAGTGGGAGCCCTTCCAAGCTGGTTCCTATGTCCTTGTGACATGTTCCCATCACTTTGAGGGTGGTGGTGAGCACTTTACTTTCCAGCAAAACAAGGTTTCCAGGCTTGTCTTCAACCTACATGCTCCAGCCCTGGTATCAGCCGTTTCTCCCAGGAGCCCTGGTTCCTTATTTCGTGAGCAATGGTATCAGCGGTCAAGACCTTGATGCTAGATGGGCTCATTGCTGCTGAGAATATTTGCTTCTTGATACCTTCAGCATACGGCGTTAGGAAATATATGCATGGATGTACAAAAACATATACACGTGTACACATATGCATATGTTTAAGTACATATGCACACAAACAAGCATATTCGCATACATTTTAACAAGTTCATGATGATCCCTCAATTCCAATCTATCCTCATAGGGTTGTTTCTTGCTTTCTGGTATTCTGTATTCGTATTTCTCTTCTACATTGAGAACCCTAGTTCTCAATAACATCCAGACATTTACTCATGTGCTCCAGCCTATAATGCACCAAAAGTTGTTTCAGAATTCCTTTGCTCAGACCACTACAATAATCAAACCTTCTAAAAAGGGTTCAGTATTCATTCGAAATACTTCCCCCACCTCACTCAACCCTGGCTGAGACTGAGCATGTACAGTCAGTCATTCATTCTCTCTTCCCTCCCCCTTCCCTTTGGTTATGGCATTCATTTGAATTATAATCAAGTTCATTTGTGTCAAATTCCTTCCAATTTAAGCTTTCCCCCATCTCATACCTATTGATTTAATTTCATAATATGTAAAATATACACCTTCAGAAGTCAAAACTATACAAAAAGGTACACCCATGGAAGTATGATTCCCTCTGCGAACACCCCAGTCCATCTTCCCAACCCTTGTAGACACCCAACTCCATCCTTCTGTTCATCGTTCTTCTGCTTTTTGTGATGATACACAGATATATGCATGTTTTTTTCCTATTTTCTCTTCTTTCACAAAATGTAGCATACCATATATGCACTATGTATGCTCTTTTGAACTTTTTTTTTTTTTTCGGTATGCGGGCCTCTCACTGCTGTGGCCTCTCCCGTTGCGGAGCACAGGCTCCAGACACGCAGGCCCAGCGGCCATGGCTCATGGGCCCAGCCGCTCCGCAGCATGCGGGATCCTCCCGGACCAGGGCACGAACCCGTGTCCCCTGCATCGGCAGGCGGACTCTCAACCACTGCGCCACCAGGGAAGCCCTCGAACTTTTTTTTTAACTCTATAATATTTCCTGGGAATCACTCCAAATCAGTTCATAGAGATTCTACTAATTCTTTTTTAACAACTGCATAATACTTCATTGTGTTGATGTAGCATAGTTTATTGAAACAATCTCCTATGCAGTATATTACAATTATAAATAATTTTTGTTCAAACTCATTTAGTATTCTTGGTGGTGTATCCTCCGAATAAATTTATAGAAGTAAAATTTCTGAGATGAAGGATAAACGCATATGTAATTTTATTAGATATTGTCATGATTCCTTCCAGGGAGGTTCTATGATTCTGTATTCCCACCAGCAACGTATGAGAGGGCCTGTTTCTCCACAGGCTCACCTATACTGAACTGTCAAACTTTTGAATTTTTTAAACCTGATGGGTGAAAGATAGTATCTAATAGAGTTTGAATTTACATTTTTCTTATTAGTAGTAAAATTAAACACCTTTCATATGTTTAAGGGCCATTTTTCTATTTCTTTTTGTAGACTATGTCTTTTTCTCATTTTTCTATGGGATTTTTGGTCTGTTTTGTTCTCAATTTTTAAAGTATTTATAAATTTGGGAGATTATTCCTTTACTTGCGATGTACATTGAAAATATTTTTTCCCAGCTTGTCATGTTTTTTGACTTGCTGATAGTGACTTTTGCCATGTGAATTTTAAAATTTTTTAAGTAGTCAAATCTATCCATCCCTGTTCACTGACTTGCCTCTAGATGTTGAGCCATAGTTAGAATGTCTTTGTCCACACCAAGGTTAAAGAGGAATTCGCCTCTGTTTTCTTCCAGTATTTGTGTAGTTTCCATTTTTACATTTAGATCGCTCATTCATCTTGAGTTCATTCTTATGCCTGATGTAAGGAATGGGTCTAACTTCATCTTTTTCCTAATGGTGATTGAGCTGTCCTTACACCGTTTATTAGAATCCTCACACCATTTTTTTTTAAAAAGAAAAAGACTACATTTGCTCCAGTTATCTGTGATACCACCTTGATCATCTACTAGATTTTTATATTGGGTCTAATTCTGAAATTTCTGTTCTATTTGTAGATATGTCTGTTTATTCATGCTCCAGTACCATATTCTTTTTTTTAATTGAAGTATAGTTGATTTACAATGTTTCAGATGCACAGCAAAGTGATTCAGTTGTATATGTATATATATCCTTTTTCAGATTCTTTTCCATTATAGGTTATTACAAGATAAGGAATGTAGTTCCCTATACTATACAGTAGGTCCTTGTTGTTTACCTATTTTATATATGGTCGTTTGTATCTGCTAGTACCAAGCTCCTAATTTATCGTTCCCCCACAGCTTTCCCCTTTGGTAACCATAAGTTTGTCTTCTATGTCTGTGAGTTTATTTCTGTTTTGTAAATAAGTTGATTCCTATCATTTATTAGATTCCACACATAAGTGATATCAGATGATATTTGTCCATTTTCTTAATTATAGAGCTTTTGTCATATGTTTTAATATCCAGTAGGGCTGGCCTTATAGCTCTTTCTCTTCAGTGTTTTCCTAGCTATTATTATGTGCTTACTTTTCCATGTGAACTTTAGGATCAGCTTTTCTAGGTTCATAAAAAAGCTCTTTGGAATTTTTATTGGGATCATATTAAATTTCTAAGTACAGTAAGGAGGGCTGACCTCTAAAAGATGTTGAGGTGTCCTAACCAAGAACAAAGACATTATACCATCAGTTCAAGTCTACCTCTGTGGCTTTCAGAAGTGCTTTAAGGTTTTCTTCATATAAGTTATGAATATTTCTTGTGGAGTAGATTATGACATAAAGCTAGAAAGTATATGTAGCCCTGGGGTAAGAATGTGAAGATATTGCTAGTCTTTCCAGCTGAAAGAAAACTGCTTTTGATGGCCTTTAATGAACAGGTGGAGAGAAAAAGGCATTAGCCTGACCAATAGCTGCATATAAGGTGTCAGGGATGATGTTGATACACTCCACCAGTCATAGCATATCGGGAAGAGCAGCTGCAACTAAAGTCACCATTTAATTAAATGTATGATAATTCACTGTAGTTCCTCAACACATATCTGTCATGTACACAAGCAAAATAGGGGAGGTAAATGGAGGTGTGATGAGAATCTCCACACCTGCACTGTTCGAGTCCTGGAGGGTGGTAGTCATCTCTGCAATTCCTCCAGGAATGCAGTGTTTGCTTTGGTTTACGATTTTTGAAGGTTGAGAGAATTCGAGTGGCTCCCACTTGGCCTTTCTTACTAGAATATCCTTAAGTCCATGGGTCAAGGAACCACTGTGGGGATTCTGCCAGTTGCTGAATATATCTATGCAAACTCTGCTTTCTGAAACTGGGCAAATAAGCACAGTGTGGTTTTGGGGAATGGATGAGCTTCCTGTGAGATAGGTCCCAGACCAAACCTGGACACAATCCAAATGTCCAACAACAGATAAATGGATAAATGAATTGTGGTACAGGTGTACAATGGAATACTACTCAAGAGAAAGAAACAAAGGGGCGGAGTCAAGATGGTGGACTAGAAGGACGAGGAGTTCCCGACTCTGCAAAACTAGGGCACCTACCAGGCACTGGTGGGGGACCATGGACACCTAAGGGGACAGGAGGAACCCCCAGCGACCAGGCAGGGTGTGGGGGGGAGCAAGGGGGGAGGAGAAGTGGAGACAGGACAGGACTGGCACCCCTGAGGGGCAGCTGGGGGAGGGGATGGGATCCCACGTCTGGAGGGGGAAAGAGGGGTACCTTTGGGAGGGCAGAGGATCAGAAGGGAGCATGGCCAGCATTTCCCCTGTCTACACGGGCCCCAGGGAGCCTGCTGAAACCCAGGCCTGATCCTCTGCCCACTGAGGCCCCCACCAGCTGTGTGGGTCCTGAGGGAGTGGGAGGGAGGGGGGAGGAAAAGTAAAGGCCGGATCGATGGGACCTGCACCCCTGAGGGGCAGCTGGGAGAGGGGAGGATTTCTCATACCCAGTGGGGCCCACCCATAGGTAGGGGTTCAGCAGTGACACAGAGACCCTTGGGAGGGCCGAGGAACAGAAAGGAGAGTGGCCAGTGCTTTCCCTGACCACTTGGGCACTGGGGAGCCTCTTGGGCTCCCAGGTCTAATCCCCAGCCCTCAGAAGCTCCCTCCGGGAGCGCAGAGCCCCGCCCCCCCACCCCTCCACACACCCCGGGCCTTACCTCTACAGGTGGCACTCGGAGACGCCCTCTGAGACCCCTCCAACTGCACTGGGCCTAAACCCTGCTCACACACCCTCACCTAAGGCCTTACCTCCAAATTCCGGAGCCCCACACTCCTAGGCACCCCCTCTGGCCGTGTTGCCTTTTCCCTGCCAGGCAGGTCCTGAGCGTAGGCCCTGCCCCCACCGTAAACCCCATCCCCACCTAAGCTCCGCCCCCCCACAGCCAAGGCCTTTAACGGCCTTTATTTTTTTCTTCTTCTTCTTTTAGGGTGTGGTTGTTTTACCTTGTTGTTCATTCATTTATATTTTTATTTTTTCTAATAAATCTTTTATTTTTCTAATTTTATTTTATTCTTTGTACTTTGTTATTGTTCTCCTTTTGGTGTATTCCCTTTTTTCTTTCGTTCTTTTTTCTGTTGTGGTTCTGTTTTACCTTGTAGTTGTTTCAATTATATTTTTATTTTTCTTAATATATTTATATATATTTATTTATATTTATTTTAAAATATATAAACATATATACAAATGTATATAATTATATATTTTAAATATATATTTATATATATTTTTTATCTTTCTAATTTTATTTTATTTTTTGTTATTCTACTGCTCCTTTTTTTTTTTTTTTTGGTGGTATGCGGGCCTCCCTCTGTTGTGGCCTCTCCCGTTGCGGAGCACAGGCTCCGGACGTGCAGGCTCAGCGGCCATGGCTCACGGGCCCAGCCGCTCCGCGGCATGTGGGATCCCCCCAGAGCGGGGCGCGAACCCGGTTCCCCTGCATCGGCAGGCGGACGCGCAACCACTGCACCACCAGGGAAGCCCTACTGCTCCTTTTTTTAAAAAAATATTTATTTATTTATTCTTGGCTGCATTGGGTCTTCGTTGCTGCTTGCAGTCTTTCTCTAGTTGCAGAGAGCAGGGGCTACTCTTCGTTGTGGTACGCAGGCTTCTCATTGCAGTGGCTTCTCTTGTTGCAGAGCATGGGCTCTAGTTGTGTGGGCTCTAGTAGTTGTGGCCCACGGTCTTAGTTGCTCCACGGCATGTGGGATCTTCCTGGACCAGGGATCGAACCTGTGTCCCATGCATTGGCAGGCGGATTCTTAACCACTGCGCCACCAGGGAAGCCCTGCTCCTTTTTTTTTTCCTTTGCCATGCTGCACACCTTGCAGAATCTTGGTTCCCAGGCCAGAAGTCAGGCCTGAGCTCCTGTAGTGGGAGTGCCAAGTCCAAACCACTGGACTAACACAGAACCTCAGACCCCAGGGAATATTATTCGGAGTGTTGTCTGGGCACCAAGACCCAGCTCTACCCAGCTGCCTGCAAACGCCAGTGCAGGACGCCTCAGGCCAAACAACCAGTAACACAGGAACACAACCCCACCCATCAAGAAAGTGAGACAACAAAGAAATATGTTACAGACAAAGGAGCAAGGTAAAAACCTACAAGACCAAATAAATGAAGAGGAAATAGGCAACCTACGTGAAAAAGAATTCAGAGTAATGATAGTAAAGATGATCCAAAATCTCAGAAACAGAATGGATAAAATACAAGAAACATTTAACAAGGACCTAGAAGAACTAAAGAGCAAACAAACAGTGATGAACAACAAATAACTGAAATTAAAAATACTCCAGAAGGAATCAATAGTAGAATAACTGAGGCAGAAGAATGGATAAGTGAGCTGGAAGATAAAATGAAGAGGAAATAGGCAGTCTACCTGAAAAAGAATTCAGAGTAATGATAGTAAAGATGATCCAAAATCTCAGAAACAGAATGGATAAAATACAAGAAACATTTAACAAGGACCTAGAAGAACTAAAGAGCAAACAAACAGTGATGAACAACAAATAACTGAAATTAAAAATACTCCAGAAGGAATCAATAGTAGAATAACTGAGGCAGAAGAATGGATAAGTGAGCTGGAAGATAAAATGGTGGAAATAACTGCCGTGGAGCAGAATAAAGAAAAAAGAATGAAAAGAATTGAGGACAGTCTCAGAGACCTCTGGGACAACATTAAATGCACCAACATTCGAAATATAGGAGTCCCAGAAGAAGAAGAGAAAGAGAAAGGGTCTGAGAAAATATTTGAATACATTATAGTCAAAAACGTTTCTAATATGGGAAAGGAAATAGCCACCCAAGTCCAGGAAGCGCAGAGAGTCCAATACAGGATAAATCCAAGGAGAAACACACCAAGACACATATTAATTGAACTAACAAAAATTAAATTCAAATAAAAAATATTAAAAGCAGCAAGGGAAAAACAACAAATAACATACAAGGGAATCCCGTTAAGATTATCAGCTGATTTCTCAGCAGAAACTCTGCAGGCCAGGAGGGAGTGACAGGATATATTTAAAGTGATGAAACGGAAAAATCTACAACCAAGATTACTCTACCCAGCAAGGATCTCATTCAGATTCAACGGAGAAATGAAAAGCTTTACAGACAAGCAAACACTATGAGAATTTAGCACCACCAAACCAGCTTTACAACAAATGCTGAAGGAACTTCTCTAAGCAGGAAACACAAGAGAAGAAAAAGACCCATAAAAACAAGCCCAAACAATTAAGAAAATGGTAATAGGAACATACATATTGATAATTACCTTGAATGTAAATGGATTAAATGCTCCAACCAAAAGACACAGACTGGCTGAA
>NC_041224.1:36302184-36308624 GCF_002837175.3 Physeter macrocephalus | reverse complement strand
AACAAGAAAGTGAGACAACAAAGAAATATGTTACAGACAAAGGAGCAAGGTAAAAACCTACAAGACCAAATAAATGAAGAGGAAATAGGCAACCTACGTGAAAAAGAATTCAGAGTAATGATAGTAAAGATGATCCAAAATCTCAGAAACAGAATGGATAAAATACAAGAAACATTTAACAAGGACCTAGAAGAACTAAAGAGCAAACAAACAGTGATGAACAACAAATAACTGAAATTAAAAATACTCCAGAAGGAATCAATAGTAGAATAACTGAGGCAGAAGAATGGATAAGTGAGCTGGAAGATAAAATGGTGGAAATAACTGCCGTGGAGCAGAATAAAGAAAAAAGAATGAAAAGAATTGAGGACAGTCTCAGAGACCTCTGGGACAACATTAAATGCACCAACATTCGAAATATAGGAGTCCCAGAAGAAGAAGAGAAAGAGAAAGGGTCTGAGAAAATATTTGAATACATTATAGTCAAAAACGTTTCTAATATGGGAAAGGAAATAGCCACCCAAGTCCAGGAAGCGCAGAGAGTCCAATACAGGATAAATCCAAGGAGAAACACACCAAGACACATATTAATTGAACTAACAAAAATTAAATTCAAATAAAAAATATTAAAAGCAGCAAGGGAAAAACAACAAATAACATACAAGGGAATCCCGTTAAGATTATCAGCTGATTTCTCAGCAGAAACTCTGCAGGCCAGGAGGGAGTGACAGGATATATTTAAAGTGATGAAACGGAAAAATCTACAACCAAGATTACTCTACCCAGCAAGGATCTCATTCAGATTCAACGGAGAAATGAAAAGCTTTACAGACAAGCAAACACTATGAGAATTTAGCACCACCAAACCAGCTTTACAACAAATGCTGAAGGAACTTCTCTAAGCAGGAAACACAAGAGAAGAAAAAGACCCATAAAAACAAGGCCATAAAAGGGGAAATCGACAGTAACACAATAATAGCGGGGGACTTTAACACCCCACTTGCACCAATAGACAGATCATCCAGACAGAAAATAAATAAGGAAACACAAGTTTAAAATGACACAATAGACCAGATAGACTTAATTGATATTTACAGGACATTCCACCCGAAAGTGGAAGAATACACTTTCTTCTCAAGTGCACATGGAAAGTTCTCCAGAATAGATCACAACTTGGGTCACAAATAAAGCTTGGAAAGTTTAAGAAAATTGAAATCGTATCAAGCATCTTTTCTGACCACAATGTTATGAGATTAGAAATCAATACACAGAAAAAATTGTAAAAAACACAAACACATTGAGGTTAAACAGTGCACTGCTAAATAACTGATAGACCACTGAAGAAATCAAAGAAGAAATAAAAGAATATCTAGAAAAAAATGACAATGAAAATACAATGATCCAAAACCTATGGGATGAGCAAAAGCAGTTCTAAGAGGGAAGTTTATAGCAATACAAGCTCATCTCAAGAAACAAGAAAAATCTCAAACAATCTAACCTTACACCTAAAGCAACTAGAAGAAGAAGAACAAAGAAAACCCAAAGTTCATAGAAGGAAAGAAATCATAAAGATCAGAGCAGAAATAAATGAAATAGAAACAAAGAAAACAATAGCAAAGACCAATAAAACGAAAAGCTTGTTCTGTGAAAAGATAAACAAAAGAGATAAATCTTTAGCCAGACTCATCAAGAGAAATAGGGAGAGGACTCAAATCAATAAAATTAGAAATGAAAAATGAGACATTACAACTGACATCACAGAAATACAAAGGATCATAAGAGGCTACTACAAGCAACTATATGCCAATAAAATGGACAACCTGGAAGAAATGGACAAATCCTTGGAAAGGTACAACTTTCCAAGACCAAACCAGGAAGAATTAGAAAATATAAACAGACCAATCACAGGTAATGAAATTGTAAGTGCAAATAAAAATCTTCCAACAAACAAATGTGCAGGACTTGATGGCTTCACAGGCGAATTCTATCAAACATTTAGAGAAGAGTTAAAACCTACCCTTCTCAAACTCTTCCAAAAAATTGCAGAGGGAGGAACACTCCCAAACTCATTCTATGAAGCCACCATCACCCTGATACCAAAACCAGACAAAGATATCACAAAAAAAGAAAATTGCAGACCAATATCACTGATGAACATAGAAGCAAAAATCCTCCACAAAATACTAGCAAACATAATCCAACAACACATTAAAAAGATCATACACCATGATCAAGTGGGATTTATCCTAGGGTTGCAAAGATTCTTCAATATACACAAATCAATCAATGTGATACACCATTTTAACAAATTGAAGAATAAAATCCATATGATCATATCAATAGATGCAGAAAAAGCTTTTGACAAAATTCAACACCCATTTATGATAAAAACTCTCCAGAAAGTGGGCATAGAGGGAACCTACCTCAACATAATAAAGTCCGTATATGACAAACTAACAGCAAACATCATTCTCGATGGTGAAAAACTGAAAGCATTTCCTCTAAAATCAGGAACAAGACAAGGATGTCCACTCTCACCACTCTTATTCAACATAGTATTGGAAGTCCTAGCCATGGCAATCAGAGAGCAGAAAGAAATAAAAGGAATACAAATTGGAAAAGAAGAAGTAAAACTGTCACTGTTTGCGGATGACATGATACTATACATAGAAAATCCTCAAGTTGCCACTAGAAAACTACTAGAACTAATCAATGAATCCAGTAAGGTTGTAGGATACAAAATTAATGCACAGAAATCTCTTGCATTCCTATACACTAACAGCAAAAGATCAGAAAGAGAAATTAAGGAAACAATCCTTTTTACCATCACAACAAAAAGAATAAAATACCTAGGAATAAACCTACCTAAGGAGGCAAAAGACCTGTACTCGGAAAACTATAAAACACTGTTGAAAGAAATCAAAGATTACACAAACAGATGGAGAGATATACCATGCTCCTGGAGTGGAAGAATCAATATTGTGAAAATGACTATACTACCCAAAGCAATCTACAGGTTCAGTGCAATCCCTACCAAATTACCAATGGCATTTTTCACAGAATTAGAACAAAAAATTATACAATTTGTATGGAAACACAAAAGACCCCGAATAGCCAAGGCAATCTTGAGAAAGAAAAAAGGAGCTGGAGGAATCAGGCTCCCTGACTTCAGACTATACTACAAAGTTACAGTAATCAAGACAGTATGGTACTGGCACAAAAACAGAAATATAGGTCAATGGTACAGGATAGAAAGACCAGAGGTAAATCCACGCACCTATGGTCACCTAATCTATGACAAAGGAGGCAAGAATATACAATGGAGACAAGACAGTCTCTTCAATAAATGGTGCTGGGAAAACCAGACAACTACATGCAAAAGAATGAAATTAGAATGCTACCTAACACCATTCACAAGAATAAACTGAAAATGGATTAAAGACCTAAATCTAAGATCGGACACTATAAAACTCTTAGAGGGAAACATAGGGAAAACACTCTTTGACGTAAATCACAGCAAGATCTTTTTTGACCCACCTCCTAGAGTAATTAAAACAAAACCAAAAATAAACAAATGGGACCTAATGAAACTTAAAAGCTTTTGCACAGCAAAGGAAACCATAAACCAGACAAAAAGACAACCCACAGAATGGGAGAAAATATTGGTAAATGAAGCAACAGACAAAGAATCAATCTCCAAAATATATGAACAGCTCATGTAGCTCAATATCAAAAAAACAAACAACCCAATCAAAAAATGGGTGGAAGACCTAAACAGAAATTTCAGCAAAGAAGACATACAGATGGCCAAGAGGCACATGAAAAGATGCTCAACAGCACTAATTATTAGAGAAATGCAAATCAAAACTACAATGAGGGGCTTCCCTGGTGGCACAGTTGTTGAGAATCTGCCTGCCAATGCAGGGGACACGGGTTCAAGTCCTGGTCTGGGAAGATCCCACATGCCACAGAGCAACTAGGCCCATGAGCCACAACTACTGAGCCTGCTGATCTGGAGCTTGTGCTCCGCAAGAAGAGAGGTCGTGACAGTGAGAGGCCTGCACACTGCGATGAACAGTGGCTCCCGCTTGCCACAACTAGAGAAAGCCCTCACACAGAAACGAAGACCCAACACAGCCAAAAATAAATAAATAAATAAAATTAAAAAAAGAAATCCTGAATGCTAAAAATAACTTAAAAAAAAAAAACTACAATGAGGTATCACCTCACACCAGTCAGAATGGCCATCATCAGAAAATCTACAAACAGTAAATGCTGGAGAGGGTGCGGAGAAAAGGGAACCCTCTCGCACTGTTGGTGGGAATGTAAATTGATATAGCCACTATGGAGAACAGTATGGAGTTTCCTTAAAAAGCTAAAAACTGAACTACCATGTGACCCAGCAATCCCACTACTTGGCATATACCCCGAGAAAACCATAATTCAAAAAGACACATGTACCCCAATGTTCATTGCAGCACTATTTACAATAGCCAGGACATGGAAACAACCTAAATGTCCATTGACAGATGAATGGATAAAGAAGATGTAGTACATATATATAATGGAATATTACTCCACCATAAAAAGAAATGAAATTGGGTCATTTGTAGAGATGTAGATGGACCTAGAATCTGTCATACAGAGTGAAGTACGTCAGAAAGAGAAAAACAAATATCGTATATTAACGCATATATGTGGAATCTAGAAAAATGGTACAGATGAACCTATACGCAGGGCAGGAATAGAGATGCAGACGTAGAGAATGGACGTGTGAACACAGGGGAGGAAGGGGAGGGTGGGATGAATTGGGAGATTAGGTTTGACATAAATACACTACCATGTGTAAAATAGATAGCTAGTGGGAACCTGCTGTATAGCACAGGGATCTCAGCTCGGTGCCCTGTGATGGCCTAGTTGGATGGGATGGGGTGGGGAGGGAGGTCCAAGAGGGAGGGGATGTGCATATGTGTATGGCTGATTTACTTTGCTGTGCGGCAGAAACTAACACAACATTGTAAAACAATTATACTCCAATAAAAATAATGAAAAAAAAAGAGAAATAAAGAAGGAAAGAGACAGAGAGGGAGAGGGAGGTGGAAGCAAGGAAAGAAAGAGAAAGAAAGAAGGAAGGAAGGAAGGAAAGAAAGGAGAGAAAGAAAGAATTGATATACCCAACAACATAGGTAAATCTCAAAATTACTCTGCTGAGTGAAAGAAGCCAAATAAAAGGAGTATATACCATATGATTCCATTTATAGAAAACTCCAGAAAATGTAAACTAACCTATAGTGACAGAAAGCAGATGAGCGGTTTCCTGGGGGTTGGCGATGGGGCCTAAGAGAGACAAATTACAAAGGCCACGGCATTTGACGGTGCGTAGGTCACGCCAGAACGGGAGGAGCAGAAATCAGATGGGGAAAGTGAGGAAGAGAGTGGGAAGGCTGTGGAGCCTGTGAGTCTGTGTAACTCCGTCCAGAAGCTAGTCAGGGGAGGGAATAACAAAGACGCACTGGTATTACTGTCATACTTATGGAACCTCCTCCTGGGAGCTGTGTGTGACTCCAATCAGCTCGCCCCCTCACCACCTACAGAGGCATTCATCCACCTCTCCTCCTTCCTAACACCTGCCCACCTTTATTTTCCAGAGCATCTGCTCCCTTCCCAACTGCACCAGTCCAAACTAAGCTCTCCCATTTGGGAACCACGATGACATTCATGGCCTGTAGCTCATCGGGCTATCTGTTCAGTTAAACTTTACCGCGGTCGAAAAGCAGCCTAGTGCTGAGCACATGAACATGCCTCGGATCGTCGAAGCTTGAACCTCAGATGTGCCATGCAGTGGTGGTGTGACCTTGAACACTTAGCCTCTCTGTGCTTCAGTTTCTCCATCTATAAACGGCTATAACAATAGTGTCTCTCGCTCTAAGTATTAAAGGAGTTAACATCTGTGTAAAGAATTTAGAACAAGGTTTGCCACATTCTAAGCCCTAAGAATGTTAATAAAAACCAACTTGTGTTCCTACTACGGGAAGGTGTGTGCTTATGGTTATGAGGGATACAAAGACCTATGCGGCATTTGCCTTACCCTCCAGGAACTAGCAATTTCTTGCCATCAGATTTAAATTTTTGTAGCGATCTGCACGCCCTGGTGCAGCAACCTTTGCAGTTGGGCAGCCTTGGCATGAGGCCAAAGAAGGTCAATTCTCAGCGGCCACTTTTTAGAACCTGGTGGCAAGTTAAAATAATGGTAACTGCCAGGATTCACAAGAGGGAAAACAGGAGTCATTCTGGGAAGGGAGATGGTTTTGGACAATATGCATTTTGGCGACATACTTGTAGCTTTGAAGGCACAGTGAGCCTATTTAGGGCCCACTCCACTCTCCAGGTCACTCTGCCTGTTTTGCCCCTCCAGCCCCCCCCCCCCCCGCCCCGAAGCG